>NC_058131.1:171710417-171779652 GCF_016433145.1 Gracilinanus agilis | reverse complement strand
CTGTTACTTCGTCTACTTCATACACACTCTACTCCCTCTGGAATGATATGTTGAGTTGCTTTTGAGTATGTGTATGAAAGTGTGTATATTGAGTGTCCTAGCAGTCTTACGGATAGGTAAACATAACTATAGAGATC
This sequence comes from Gracilinanus agilis, assembly GCF_016433145.1. Taxonomy (NCBI): domain Eukaryota; kingdom Metazoa; phylum Chordata; class Mammalia; order Didelphimorphia; family Didelphidae; genus Gracilinanus; species Gracilinanus agilis. The sequence continues at coordinate 171,779,515 of NC_058131.1, read as the reverse complement.
TATCTGTGTGTGTGTGTGTGTTCCATCCCTTTGGCTGCATGCTCCTTAAAAGTGTTTCAAGGATTATTTCTTTATATTTGTATCCCCTGTGCCTCAGTGCCTGGAACATAGGAAGTCCTTAATTAACGTTTGGTTGATTATATATTAAGTATGCTGTATAAAGATATACAGATTAAAAATAAAGAGAATAAATACAAATGAGGAGGTCATTTAATATAAGATATTTAGGGAGTCATCAGATTATTTAAAGATATTTTAAATATCAGATTATATCAAGTATTTATGTACAAGTTTATGTCATGTATTTATGTCATTCTGTTAAGTTGGCAAAGTACTTTACAAATATTACCTTGTTTGATCCTCACAATAACCCTGTGAGGTAGGTGATAATTATCTCCACTTTTCAGAGGAAGAAACTGAGGCAGAGGCTAAATAACCTGCTCTGGATCACACAGCTAATAAGTGTCTGAGGCTGGATATGAACTCAAATTTCCCTAAAAGGTTTCATGTAATAGGGGTAAGGGAAGATAATATAGCATCTACTCTGCACCATCGTGCTAAGCTTCTTACAAATATTATCTCCTTTGATATTCACAACAACCCCTGAAAGTAGATGTTATTATTATTCCCATTTGACAACTAAGGAAACTGAAGTAAACAGAGGTTAAGTGACTTACCCAGGTTCTAAGGCTGGACTTTAATTCAGATTTTCCTGATTCTAGATCCAGAAAACTGTGAGTATCCAGAAATTTTTTATTTGAGGTCAATGAGTTTTTTTGGGTAGCATTTTTTCAATGTTTTGATAATTGTATTTCGATATAATTGGCTTCCTTTGTAGTCATATGTGTTTTATTTTATGCATTTAGACATTATTCTGAGAAAGGTTCCATAAGCTTAACCAGACTGCCAGAGGGTTCCATCTCTCTCTCAAACTCTCTCTCACACACACACAGAGTTCTGAACCACAGATCTATTTCAACTCTCATTTTACAGATGGGGGAACTGAGGCCCCTAGAGGTAGTAAAAAGCACAGCTAATGAGTAGCAGAGTCAGAGATTCAAACCCTGGTCCTCTGACTGATAGACTTGCCCTTTGCTCTTCCCTACGCAGAGGCATGAAAGCTAATTGGGAATCTTTAAAAAAAAAAAAGGTTAGCTAATCCCCCTCCCTTCCCCTCAACCAGGGGCCATTGACTAAACAACCTCAGGGATGAGAAGAGGGAACACAGCATTCATGAAACTTCTGCACCAAGCGTCTGTGAGATTAGAAGGTAAGATAGGGGACAAGGAAGGAAAAATGAAGAAAGAGATATTGTGCAGACCTAATCCTCAGCAAAATTGTGAAGTGGGTAATGTGTTTCTGGAGGCTTCTGCCTTCCCTTTTATTGTCCTGTCTTTTGGGGCTCCTGGAGCCCACCCTCTCCCCCACCATCCCCTCCTTCCCACAGCTACCATAGCATCACCTATTTTATACCCAACTGGCTGTCAACTAAGATATGAGCTAAGTACAGCTCAGGGTATTTGCATTTCCATCTATCTATCTCGGAAGGAGTCCCAGGAGTATCTGCATTTTTAATCAGAGATTCTGAAAGATCTAAAAGCCTTCAAAACCCAAAGGAATGAAGTTCTAATGGTAAAATTTGAGGGAGCAGAGGACTGTGGGGAGAGAAGTTTTGCTGCCACTTAAAGAGAGCCATTTCCCTGGAGGGTGATTCTGGCACTATGGAAGGGTCTAGCCGAGGCTCATTCAGGAGAAGTGAGGGAGACTGGCCCCTTGTGCCCAGGCATAAGTACACACATATGCCTACAAGACAACGTGTATGACAACTCATCATGAATTCTGCTCTGAACACACACACACACACACACACACACACACACACAGTAGTATAGCAGATAGAGTGTCAGTCTGGGCATCAGAAAGACTTAGGCTCAAATCCTTGCTTCTGATACATTCCAGCCATGTGACATTGGCCAAGTCACTTACCCTCTTGCAGGTAATTTCCAGGTAAATGTCTAAAATTATATTGCAGAGGTGGTGATTATTCACTTTGGTAGAAGTAGTTTTGCTACTCACACAACTAAAATTACAGGTTTAATGGTCTATTCCCCCAGGCTCTATATCTATGGATAATGCACACATGGATTTTTACATATACATATATGACATAGATATATTATGTATTTATATACATATATACCTATATATACATATATATACATATCTATAATAGTTAACATTTATATACAGGTATCCCTTCTGCATGGAGAGGGTTAGGAGCAAAGTGCCCCCACAATCTGGAAAATCCATGTAAAATTTTTGGCCTTCCCTTCATATCAGTGAAGTCAGAATTTTTTTTTCTTTTTCCTTTATAGGGCATTTACAGCACCATTTTGTAAAATCTGGGGTAAGTATTCCATCCTAGGCTATATGGAGATCAACGTTAAGAGATCTCTACTTTTGTAGCCTTTGTGAGCTGCCTGCTGGCTTTCATGTTCTTTTTGCAAACCTTAGCTTTTTACTTATCTTAACTTTATTTTTAAAAAAAACCCTTACTTTCCATCTTAGAATCAATACTGGATATTGGTTATAAGGTAGAAAAGTGGTAAGGGTTAGGCAATGGGGGTCAAGTGACTTGCCCAGGGTCACACAGCTAAGAAGTGTCTGAGACCAGATTAGAGACCTCCCATCTCTGGATCTGGCTCTCAATCCACTGAGCCACACAGCTGCCCCCACTTATCTTAACTTTAAAAAAGAAATTGTGCCAATTTGTAATATTGAAATATAGGATATGTTGATATCATACAATACTAACCATATTTTTATGTATCTCTGTGTTTTTAAACTTTGTCTGAGTCATCCGCTGACCTTTACGTGTCATCTGTGGCTTCTGCAAAACTGTCAAAAAATTCCCATTTAATTTCTTATGCTGACAAGATATATTGAGGTCAAGGCAGGTGTGTATTTTTCCATTTTGCCTTAACCCAATGGTGTCCAACTCAAAATAGAGAGGGGGGGTCTAAACCATACATAAGGATACCTGCAGGCTGCATATAATGACTTCATTCTATATATTATTATACTTTTTATTTATTTGTGAAATACTGACCAGTTACATTACAATCTAGTTTGGGTGGCTGCATAATTGACTTTTTTCAGCTTTTCTAATTTAAACTTGTTTGTTTGTGACATTAAAATTCCCGTGAATCTCCGCCCCTCTTCTCTCCACACTAGAGATGGCATCATTTGACAAAATACTTCTTTCTATTTATCAGTTCTTTCTCTGGAGGTGGACGTACACAAGTCATTCTTCAAACTATACTTGTGTTGCTGTATATAATGTCCTCTTGGTTCTGCTCATTGCACTCTTCATAATTCCATACGGGTTTTTCCATGGTTTTAAAAAAATTAACCTACTTGTCATTTCTCCTCTGAGCTGTTCTTGTTCCCCCAGGGTGCCTGGTGCCCAGTAACTCAAAATGATGGCAAGGTTTAAATTTGTTTCCTTTTTCAGGTTCTTTGGAATATTTCCTTAGAACTCCAGAGCTGTTGTTTTCAATAATTACCTCAAATCCAGTGTCAGCCTTGTTTTGCCTCTGGTGTCTATGGTCAAAGGTCCTGTCTAATAAAGCTATGTCCACTGGGGGAAAAAATACAATAGTATTCCATCACAATCATATGCCACAACTTGTTTAGTCATTCCCCAATTGATGGGCATCCCCTCAAATTCCTGGCCACCACAAAGAGAGCTGCTGTAAATGTTGTAGAACATATAGGTTCTTTTCTTTTTTCTCTGATCACTGTAGGAAGGTTGACCCTCTGACTTAACTTGCCTCTATTGTTTCCCATTTGGTGCAAAGATGGTCGCACCAGGTGCCACAACAAGATCTTCACCTGGGTGAGCTATCCTTTCCTAACCATCAACACATCTCTCTCTCCCCCTGGCCTTCAAAGCCTGACTAGCTAGAAGGGATCAGCTAATCCCAGGGTTCTTAATCTAGAATCCATGAACCTCCAAAGGAAAGGGGTAGATTTCAAAAAGTCTGAGAACTTAGATGGATAAAAATTACTTTTTTATATTCCACAGAGCAGCAAGTACATCAAAGCTTGACTCAAGTATAGGTGATAGGTTCCATCAACCAGACACCGTGCTAAGTTAAGTACTGTGGATAAAATTAAGCATCATTATAGATTTTGAATTGGAAGCGACTTAGAAGGCCTAGTCTATGCTTTCTCTTTTACAAATAAGGGCCTTGCCCAAGATCATAGAAGGCATAACTGGCAGATCTGGGACTCAAACCCAACCTTTCAAGCCCCAAATCCACTGTTCCAGGCTGTCTCCTAAATAGATCAACAGAATCTTCTCTGAGCCCTCTATGGCAGCTCAGGCAACCATCCATATCAGTTAACATCATTACATGACAGATTTGGTTTTTTAAAATACTTAATACGGTCTTGGCCTATATTAGTAAAAACAATCAGCCACTCGACCACCATTTTTTAAAGTACCTACTGTATGCCAGGCACTATGCTAAGCACTAGAGCAGAGTGTTCAGAACAAGGAAAGTGATAGGCCCTGCTGTCCTCCCTCCCTTGCTTAGGTTTTTTTTCTCCACCCACCCCTAAAAAAGAGCCAAATGATTGTCTGCCTACTATAACAACATTTCTTGCCATGCCAAACTAAGATAATGATCAGGATTTCCAAAACCCCAGGGTAATCACGGGAGAACAGAGAAGTCTGGGAAGCTCTCAGCCCTGAGACCAGGTTCACAAAAGAAGAAAGAGGAGAAAAGGTGCAGGGGAACTGGGACACTCTGCTTGAGTCTTTAGCTGTCCTAACTTGGTGTCATAGGACAGGCTTGGAGGTTTTTTATTGTTGAGTCATTGTAATCATGTCCCACTCTTCGTGACCCCGTTCGGGGTCTTCTTGGCAAAGGTACTGGAGCAGTGTGCCATTTCCTTCTGCATCTCATTTTACAGATGAGGAAACTGAGACTTACTCTCTCCTTGGATTCTTAGAGAGTGCTAGGGCCATAAAGAAGACTTTGTTCCTTTCGGTGTGATGTCAGGAGAATAAAACCTTTCTCAGTACCTGTTTCTTCTTTCTCTGCTTTCTGACACCGAGGAAAATGGAGATTGTGGCTAATGGACCAGAGAGGACCCACATAATTCCTAATAGTACTTCAAAAGGCGAGACAGTCCCCACACTTAGGGACCCTCTGCCCACCTTTCACCTCCATCCTATCCCACTGACTAGGCATGACAAACAGAGAAACTTGGCATAGTAACAGGCAGGAGCCACACCTGGAGAGCTGTCAGCTGACTTGATATCCCCAAGACCCAGGATCCAGTAGCCTGCCCCACTGTACGGCTCAAGATATTTAATAAAGCCAAACCCCCAGGATCAAGAGGGCTGCAGTCTCTCCCAGCTCCTTTTCTTCAGCTTGCACAAGAGTTCTTTAAAGCCCGCCTCGCGTCTGTCTCTCTCTCCAGAAATCCTTTCATGCTGCCTTACCAGACTGACATTTTGACAAGTTGCCACAAGTGACATCTGATTTGTACAAATTTCAAGACTAATAAATCTACCTGTCAAAGCGGAAACTTTAAAAGGAGCTAAGCCCAGCGGGTATAGTTTAACAGAACTCAAGTTGATGAAACTGTAGGATGGAGAAATTATATCTGTCACAATCCACCCACATTACTTCTGTAGAAATGTTGGCAACTGAAACAAACGTCTTTCACGGGCGTTACCAAAAAAAAAATAAAATAAAATAAAGTAAAATAAAAATAAAAAGGAGATTGTTAATACCCCGAGTAACAAGTAACAGTTCTATTTGTAAACTAACAAATTTTATTTATTTAATTTTTAATTTTGTTGCAGATGTGAGAGGAGCAATTCTCCTCCCACCTCCTCAGGCTGCCTCCAAGGAATCTGGACTTTCCATTCAAGCTGAGGCCTATCCATCATAAAGAAGCTCCCCACTTGGTGAATCAGAGGCCAAGTGCTAGAGGCTGAGCCCTGAGACAGGACTGGCTGCCCAGAGACTTGCATCATGGCCGGTCCCTTTAGGCTCCATCCGTGTTCCTTTAAAGTGGGAAAGGACCAAAAAAAAAAAAAAAAAAAAAAGAAGGAGAAGAAAAAAAAGAAAAAGAAGCAAGAATGCACATCCATAAATGGGTGATTCGCTTCCCCTTACATAAAGCCCAGAGTTTGACCTGGATATGATGCTGAGCTCTTTCAGAGAGGGAGGACTGGGGAGGAAGGGAAGAGGGAATGAAAAAGGTGGTTAACAGAGATAGAAAGAGACAGAGAGAGACAGAAACAGAGGGAAAGAGAGAGAGAGATGTATGTATGTTGTATACACATGTATCCTTATATGTACACAATATATGTGTGGTTGTGGACACGCATGGACATGCATGCATAGTATGTGCATATACATGCACGTATGGCCATCATTCACACAACAAACCTGTCACAATCAAGGCACTGGAGGATATAACACCTCTCAGCCTCCCATAACTAGACATCTTTGCACCTGAAGCAAGTAGCACAAACTGCACTTGGGCTAGCATCATTTATACTCTGTGTGTATATACATAGATGTGTTTTATATACATGTGTATGTAAAGAGCTGTAGGACACATGCACATGCCTGTATACATGAGCATATGCAGATATACACCTATATATGGGCCAGCAGCATTTATACTCTGTGTGCATATGCATATGTTTGGGCACATGCATATATGTTTAAATGTATTTAAAATGAGTACATATATACATGTGTGAATATATACAGGTGTGCACATATTGTGTTACTCTGTGTGTTTTTGTACATGCATGTGTCTGTGTGCATATGTATATGTATACAGAAAATTACACTTCAACATATCTCTGTGTGCATACCTGTGTGCACATATATGCACATGTATGTGTATGCATACATGTATGTCAATCCATATACATCTATGTGTCTATACATGCCTGTGTGTTCACATACATGTGTATTTGTTTTTTTCTTTCTTGTCTCTGCTAAGTCCACTTTTATCCTGATTCATAAATGATAAAGAAGGCAGGATAAACCAAGACAATTCCTCACATTCCTGCAGCATGTAAAGGATTACAAAAAAACATACTAAACAGGCCCTATTCACTTTAAAAACGGGAGGTAATGGCGCACATGGTATTAGCCCCATTTTCCAGATGAGAAAACTGAATCTTAGGCAAGGTTAAGTGATGTTCAGGTCCACAGTCCTATAGCTAATATGTATTAGACTTGGGATAAGAACCCAAATCTCCTGATTCCAAGGTCAGAGATTGTTTTCTATTCTACTGTTAAGAGATTTGAGGGAGAAGCTGAAAACTGGGGTGGGAGGCAGCCTGGTACAGTGAAAAGAATTCTGGATTTTGAGTCAGAAGATCTAGGTTCAAATCCTGACTCTATCACTCACTTCTTACCTTGGGTAGGTCACTTAAACCTCTCCCGGTTTTATTTTCATCTGCAAAGTGAGAGGTTTGGAATAGATGACCTCTAAGATCCCTTCCAGCCAAATTCAGCACAGATTTACAGATCTAATAAACTAATCCCCACTCTCTCAACATGGGCATGAAATTTAAAGCAGTGCCACTGGATTATTTTTTTTGGAGGGGAAAAGGGTGAGCAGTCCTCAGCTTTGAGAAGACGTCAACCCTCCAGCAATGGGCTGTTTTCTATTTAATGGAAACCTCAATAATTCCTAACCACTGACTAACTGTTGTTATTATTACCACCTTTCTTCTGAAGAGTTCAAAATTGGTCTCATTTTGCCTTCTCATCCATGCCTTTTTTTTTAAAACCCTTACCTTCCATCTTGGAGTCAATACTGTGTATTGGCTCCAAGGCAGAAGAGTGGTAAGGGTAGGCAATGGGGGGCAAGTGGCTTGCCCAGAGTCACACAGCTGGGAAGTGTCTGAGGCCAGATTTGAACCTAGGACCCCTGTCTCTAGGCCTGGCTCTCAATCCACCGAGCTACCCAGCTGCCCCCTCATCCGTGCCTTTGAGAAGCAGAGAGAAGAAAATGGAAGGTTATCATGTTGCCTAGCTAGGGAAACTGAGGCCCCAAAATGGGAAAAATCCCTAATTGCTAGCATCAATCAGAAAGTCAGAGGTAGAATCAAGGACTCCCAATTCCCAGTGTATGGCTCCAGCCCAACTCTCCCATTCTCTATCCCCCTCCACCAAAGATCAGTAGTTGCCTTGCATGACCAGACATGAGTCCTATCAGAACTGAGCTTTTCCCAAGGTCTCTACTTATTCCTTTCCTCTTCCCTGTTGGATGAGTGTCTCTGAAGTCACTGCTTTGGATCAATTACTCAAAAAGCAAGCATGCACTGAGCATGTACCACAACCAAGGCATGGCAAAGGATATAAATAACCCTTGCGCATTTTTTGCACCCAAGGCAGAGGGCAAGAACAACAAACCAAACCCTGGTCTAGCAACCTGCAAGGTGCTCTCAGCTGGAAGGAGCAAGGGGAATTATTACACTGACTACCAAGGGAGACAAAGACTCCCAGGATACCAGCCCCAGGAAGAAGCAGCATATCATAAAGGAGCTCCCTATTTTAACTAATTCTTCATAATTCATTGCTAAGGTTTATTGTTTCTACAAACTTGGAATCCATGAAGCCCGATTACAGGAGGACAGGAGGTCATATAGATGGAGATGGAGAATGGAAAAGGAACCCCAAAAATGCTGCAGGGGAAAAGGATCAAAATCTATTTCCTCCCCTTTACCCCCCAAAAACCTTTAAAGGATTATAATAGGGGCAGCTAAGTAGTACAATGAGTAGAGCACCAAGCCTGGAGTAAGGAGGACCTGGGTTCAAATCTTCCTCAAACATTTCCTGGGCAAGTCACTTAACCCCAATTACCTAGCCCTTGTCATTCTTAGAACGGATACTTGGGGGCAGCTGGGTGGCTCAGTGGATTGAGAGCCAGACCTAGAGACAGGAGATCCTAGGTTCAAATCTGGCCTCAGACTCTTCCCAGCTGTGTGACCCTGTCAAGTCACTTAATCCTCAATTCCTAACCCTTACTGCTCTTCTGCGCTGGAACCAATACACAGTATTGATTCTAAGGCAGAAGGTAAGGGTTTAAAAAAAAGAAAACTGATACTAACACAGAAGGTAAAAGTTTAAAAAAATTTTAAGGGGACTATGATAATTTCTTAGAGTTGGAAGAGACCAACTAGTCCCAAGGATTTTTAATCTAGGGTCCATGGACCCTCAAAGGATGGGGATAGATTTTTAGGGAGTCAGTGAACCTAGATGAGCAAAATTTACATTTTTATTTTCCTGAATCTCCAACTGAAATTTAGTATTTTTTCAATTATTTACAAAAGTTATTTTAAGAAGGGGTCCCATAATTTACGCCAGACTGCCAAAGAGGCCCCATGATTCAGAAAAGATCAAGGATTCCTGATCTAGACCAATCTTCATCAACTTCGAAAGAGAGAAATAACCTTCCCTGCATCACAGTGAAAAGCTCATTCACTCAATTTCTACTGAAATGGAGGCTGACCTGAAATAATCAAATGGAGTCCATCTCTCATAGACTCACCTACTGTTAAGGGACTGGAGTCAGTACCCTTGTCCAGCAGCCTTTATTTTATGGATGAGCAAACTGAGGGTCAGAGAAAGGATTAGAACCCAGGTGTCCTGATGCCCAATCCAGTGCTCTTTCAATCAGTCTACTGAAATTTGGTCTTGAGTTACTGCAAGGATCCCTCCAGTCTCTTCTAATATACTGGCCTCTGGTCTTGTGATTCAAAACAAGTAAACTGAGCAGTAGTGGGGAGGGGAAGAGGAGCCTTTGGTCATTCCCAAACATACTCTGGCCTCAAACTCACCTACCTCAGGAAGAAGAGCTCAGAGGTCATCCAGAGAGGGCTTCCCTCATCTCTGAGGAAGTAGGATGCACCAATGGGGATGATCTCATAGGGCCACCATGGATACTTTCTTCCCACAAACTTCTTCTAACAGTTTTCCACACTGAGGGGACTGACTCACTCACCTAGATCTGAGTCAAGCCAGAATTGGGCTAGGCCAGAGCTCAGACGTCTCCCTTGGGGCACCCCAAGAGAAGGAACTTGGACCACAGCCCAGCTGCTCCCAAGCATCCCCCGCCTGACACTGGGCCCTGCCCCAGCCCTCTTCCTTGGAGAATTATAATTGCTATCTGGACCTCTCAATTTCCCACCCTGGAGCAAATCTGCCAGCCTGGGGCAAAGCCCCATTTCATCAGAGGACATCCTGACCTCTCCCAATCACTTAATTATAACCTCCCCTATTTTATAATTATTTGTCTACCCTTCTTTTTTAGTTAAATTTAATATTTTTCATTTAGCAAGCATTTCTTTTCTCTTCCACTCCCAATGAAGAAGAAAAAAGAAAACCCTGGTAAAAATATGTACAATTAAGAAAAACAAATTCCAGGGCAGCTAGGTGATTCAGTAGATAGAAAGGCAAGCCTTGAAATGGGAAGTCCTAGATTCAAATCTGGCCTCAGACACTTCCTAACTATGTGATCCTGGACAAGTCACTTTACTCCAAATGCCTAGTCCTTACCACATTTTGCCTTGGAGCAGATACTTTGTATTGATTGAAAAATTGAAGGTAAGGGATTTTTTAAAAAGAAAAATTAATTCCCACATTAATCATGTCTAAAAACATATATTTCATTCTTCATATTGAGCCAACTCTTTGTCAGGAACTAGATAGTATGCCTCATGATCAGTCCTTGAGAAACATGGAAATATTTACATTTATATATATATATATATATACACACACACATATATGTATATATTTTTCTTTTGTCCTTATTTGTCCTTCATTTTTGAAAAGGACCAGTGATATCATGGGATGATGCCTTGACTTGAACATGAATTGGATTTAAGTCTTTTGTCCGTGGTAGACTATAAACTCGATGAAGGCAGGGACTTGAGAGTACATTCATTGCAGATAACAGTTATTTAATAAATATATTATTGACTGAAGAGTATACAAGGTAAGATGCAGCTAGGTAGCTCAGGGGTTAGAGAGCAGGACCTGGAGTCAGAAGGACCCGGGTTCAAATTGGTTCTCAGACACTTCCTACCTGTGTGACCTTGGGCAAGTCACTTACCCCCATTTGCCTAGTCCTTGCCTTTTTGTCTTAGGACAGAAAGTAAAGGTTTTATACACACACACACACACACACACACACACACACACAGAGTATGATCTTTGCTTTTAAGGGGATTACATCTAATCTGAAAATAGGAGAACTTACTTCTTAATTATTTATTTAACAAATGAAATTCAATTTTGGATTTTATTCAGTTTAACTACAATTATTACATTACTTTATAATAAAATACAAAAAATTTAAATATAAAAATATGTAATAAACAAAATAAAATAGTATTAAACACCTACTATGGGTAAGACTCTATGCTAGACTCTGTTTCTCTCTTTCCCTCTTTCCCTGCAAATCATTCAGTTCATTAACTGAACATTGGACTGGAATGAGCATATTCAAGTTCAAGTCCTAGTTCTGTTACTAATTAGGTGAACCTTGAGCAAGTTACTAGTAGAGAGGGGATTATTTTACTTTAGTCTTTGGATCCCTAACACCTAGCTCGGTGTCTGGCACATCGTAGGAACTTAATAAATGTCTGTTAATTGACTGATATCTTGACTCAGAATATTGGTGACAAGAACTACAAGCTAGTCAGGTCCCTTGTTGTCTACCCAGCTCTGGATTTAGGACATGAGTTCAAATCCCTGTTCTGCAAATTCTTTTGCCTATAACCTTCAGCCAATCATTCATCACCTCTAAGCCTCAGTTTTCTCTCATCTGAAAAATAAGAGCTTTGGACTAAATGACCTTTAAGGTCCCTTGCACTAAAAATCAATGATCTTATGATCCCGTGACCCAAAGAAGAGTAGCATTTGTTCAATCACTTTAGATTACACAGGGTTGTAAATAAAGATTCAGATGCATTTCATTTTACACAGTCATTTAACTTCTGAAAATTGCTTATAAGTAAAAAAATGGTAAAAAAAATTTTTATTTTAATGAAGCAAAGGAATGTTACTTAAGCATTGAAAAGAAATTTAGATAAATTGTAATCCCTCTGGCAGGGGGAACCCTTTTAAAGTGAATATTCTCCTACTTTATTTCTTAAAGTAAATTTGGGTTGAAGAATATATCAGATTTTCTCAAAGATGGTCCTACTTTAGAGAGACTGACTTGGAAAACTAAATGCCCAATTGGATAAAATGTTTTGTCCATAGCCAACAGCTGAATTAGAACTATGGTTCTGTCCTCTCCCCCAAAGAGAGCTCTCCCTTTTCTCCGCTAGACCACCTACAACACTCAAGCAAAAAAGGCCCCTTAGAGAAAGGCATTGTCACACCAAGTGCAATTAATAAAACATATTTTTAATGTTTTTTTAAATTTCATATGACATTTTATTGGCAGTGGAATTAGTTTGCTAAGCAAACTCAGCATAGGTCCAGATGTTCTAGGCTTTTTTGGCTTGTCAAGTTAGAGGTCATTTCTGCAACAGAGAATAGTGGAAAAGACAATGGGTTGGGACTCAGGAGGATCAGAGTTCGAATCACAGCTCTACCACTAACTAGCTGTGTGACCTTGGACACAAAACTTCCCTTCTGGGCCTGAGTTTTCTCCTTTGTAAAATGAGAGAGTTGGATTCAATTTGGAAGGAACCCAAGAGGCCATCTAGTCTAGCCCATATCTAGAAAAGAATTGCTATGACAACAAGCCTGGCAATTGATCCTTAAGGTTCTCTCCAGATGTAAGATGCTGTGCTTATAAAGAATTACACATTCCCAGTAGGTGCAGGTGAGCAACAGAGGAGGGGAGATGGAGTGGGGAGGGAGGGAGAGACCTGCCACTGGCCCAACAAAGCCAAGACAGCAGGCTCAAACAAAGGAAGCCGAGAAAGCTGAAGGCCCAATTATAGCAGTAGCTGCCCTGCCTCCCAAAGCTTTGCCCTCCCCTGCAGATGGAGACAGAGTGCTTTGCCCCTGAGACACCTTCATCCCCGTTGCAATTTTATAGCCCATTGCCTCCTGTCTGGGGTCCATTACCCACACGGCAGGAGGAACTCCAGTTCAGGAAGGAGAGCTGAGGCCCATCTCTTTCTGCTGCCTCCAGGCAGCATTTGGGGTTTTGCAACCAAGGAGAAAAGGGAGAGGAGAAAGGGGGGTTGGGTGGGGGGTAAGAAGGAATTTAAAAAAATAAAAAACCTTGAACTGTTTTTCAAATGTTCTGGGTCTTGGCAAACCCCAAAATGTCTTTTGCCAAGTGCTTTTTCCCTTAATTTTTAAACCCCGGGTGTATTTCCAGAACAATCTAATCCATCTGCTTCTGATTCATTTACACTTAACTCATTAGGAGGCTGTTGCGTAAGAAGCCGTTTGACGTCCCCAAGATCCCTAGCGAAGGTTTCTTCTTCCCTCTTTGAATAAGAAGGAGGCACTCTGCCAACCGGGCACAGAGCAAAGGCTCAGAAAACTTTGAGCCTGATTTGAAACTCTGAGTCTCCAGCATTAAAATGGGATCCCTTTAGGGACCCCACCCCATCCTCCCATCCTCCCACTCCGCTGCTCCCATCACTTCATTCCCATTATTATTTCTGCTATTGCCATTATAGTTATAATATGTAGCCACATATCATTGCAGTGGGTTATATTGTATTCCATTAAACTGATATTTTTTATCCGTCCTTTCTAGATTCATATGTTCCTACATTAAGCCAACATTCCCAAATATTTGTTGAGAGCACCAACAGTGCCTCAGATGTGTTACCAGATGCCATATTGTGCTCAATTCCTGCCCCTCAGAAAAGTCATCCTTTGAAAGCAATATTCTCAAAGTTGCCTCTTGAGGAGGCTGGGACCTGGGTCAGGAAACCTTCAGAGGGAGATGATGAAAGGAAGTGAAGAAGAAAACAGTTTTGTGGCTGGAAGGCGTGAGGCTGAGATATATAGTAAGAGCAACTTCTAGAAGGATCCACCTAGAATAACAAGTGGAAGGAACAAAGGGGCCCTCAAGGGCCACCTTGATGCCAGGCCACAGAGGCTAAGCTACGAAAATCTGTCGAATAGAAGCATTTCAGGTTTCGGAACCAACAGATAGAGCTGTCAAAGGATGGAGTTGTCAGTTATTTCTTATTCAACAGAAATTGAGCATTTCTCCTACTTTGAAGAGGAATAATGGAGAGAGATCTGGCTTTGGAGTGGCTTTGTATCAAGGGACATTTCCTCACCAGGAGTTCCAAACACCAGTGAAATCACAAATCTGTTTCTCCCATCCCACCCCCAAACTCTCCTCCATTTAATTTTTCTGCTTCTGATACTTCTAATTCTTTGATTTCTTTTCATTTTCCTGATTCTTCTCGTTCTCCTCTCTCCTTGTCACCATCACTCCTGCCCCATATTCATTCAGTAAATTCATTGAACAAGTATTTATTCAATTCAGTTTAATTCACCAAATACTTATTGAGAGCCAAATATTTATTGAGTAGGAAGCATTGTGCTCAGTGTTGGGAATACAAAGAATTAAAAATAATGAGTCCTATTTTCAAGGAGCTAACATCCTCATAGGAGGAAGTCTACTATTGAGAGCCTACTGTGTGCCTGATATCGTGATATGGTGATATTGTGAGAAGCATTATAAATGTGGGGTCAGAGGCCCACCACTACCCTCTTCTTGGGACATGTTGTGTGTGCCTGATTGATACCTAACTACTCAGGAACTCCCTATGGGTGGGCAAGCTCATGAAGCCAAGGTACTGGAAAAAGAAACAAAGAATGCCTAAGGGGCAGAAATGGCACAGAGGAAGCCACAAAAGGGGCAAGTACTTTAAGGAGCTGAAGGTCAAGACCAAGGAATGGCACTTGAAGGCGTTTTCTTCCATGTCCAGTGAAAGGTGGTAGAATTAAGAGCTAGCCTCACCTGTCAAGTCACATCCAACCCAAAAACCTAGACCTTAGCTCTCCAGGAGACCATAGATGGAATGGCACTTAGAAACTTTGTTCTGGGGTTTTATTTGTAAACTGCTTTGCCTATTCCTGAGTTGGAGTGATGGAGAGGGGAGATGGTGAAAGGAGTAGCTAACAAATCTGCCTTTCATAAAACTCTTTTGAGTTGTAAGCTGTTAGTGGTCCAGAAGAAGCTAATAGTAAAGATTGATGGTAATTGTTCTATTATATTTTGATTTAATCCTTTTGTTGAACTCTAGGCCTAAGAGTAAAAATTGTATACAATAATAATACTGGACTCTAGTCCTTCTATGCTACTCCTCTGTTTTAAAAAAAAATTATTAAGCACCTACTAAATTCCAAGCATAGTGCTAAACATTGAGGAATGCAAATACAGAAATAAGATCATCCTAGCTCTCAGGAAGCTTACATTCTTTTTTTTTTTTTAACCCTTACCTTCCATCTTAGAATCAATACCAAGCATCAGTTCTGAGGTAGAAGAATGCTAAAGACTAGGCAATCGGGGTTAAGTGACTTGCTCAAGAACACATAGCTAGGGGGCAGCTGGGTCACTCAGTGGATTGAGAGGCAGGCCTAGAGACAGGAGGTCCTAAGTTCAAATCTGACCTCAGACACTTCCCAGCTGTGTGACCCTGAGCAAGTCACTTGACCCCCATTGCCTTAAAATTAAAAAAATTTAAAAAAAGGACACATAGCTAGGAATGTCTGGGGTCAAATTTGAAGCCAGGACTTACCATCTTCAGTTCTGACTATCTACTGAGCCACCTAGATGTCACTAAGAAGCTTCCATTCTACTAAAGATCCTTCTTGCTCCTACACAAACTCTTCTGCTTGCCTTTTAAAGCCCTTCACACCATTTGGCTACTGCTCACCTTTATTATATATTCTTTCCTTCACAGACACTAACTTTGAGGTGGATTGACCCTACAGGCTGTTTCCTATCCATGACATTTTATTTTCCATCTCTGTGCCCTTCCATTCACAGGCCATCTCTCATGCTTGAACTTCAGGCCCTCCTCTATCTCTTCTTATGGAAAACTATCCTAAACTTGCCAGTTATAAGTATCCTCCCCACCAAAAGTTACTTTAATATTTCCAGTTTCTTTCCCACATGGAGAAACCTAAGACTCATTCTCACGTTTGGTGTCTCTAGCCTATATCATCATTTCACGAGGTGCCAGCCCATCATGCCAACTCCATTCAGGCTCAACTCATTCTCTGGACTTCATATAGCCATCAGCCTCCTTGTCTCCATCTAGGTACCTTCTTCTCTCTTCCAAAATCTCTTTATGTATTGTCTTCCCCATTAGAATGTTTGCTCCTTGAGAGCAGGTACTGTCTTGCTCCCTTGGATTTGTATCCCCAGAGCTTAGTACATGCCTGCACATAGTAAGTATCTAATAAATGCTCTATGTAGCTGTACATATTGCTTTTAATTTTATTCATATAAATATTTTCCCTTAATAAAATATGAACTTCTTGACAGTGAGGAAAGTTGGATTTTATCTCTGAAAAGCCAATGGTTAAGTGTCCAGGTGGCACAATGGATAACTGGGCAGAAATCAGGAAGACTCATCTTCCTGAGCTCAAACCCAGCCTTAGACACTTTCTAGTTGTGTGACCGTGGGCAAGTCACTAAACCCCGTTTGCCTCAATTTCCTCATCTGTCAAATGAGCTAGAGAAGGAAATGGCAATCCTCTTTAGTAACTTTGCCAAGAAAACCCCAAATGGGGTCACAAAGAGTTGGTTGCAACTAAAACAAGAGAACAACAAAAAACAAGCGCACTATCTCTAATTGTAACCCCCAGCACGTAATAGGCACTTCCTATATGTTGAATGAATGTTTGACTGATTGCTTGCCTATACAATCCTAGAGCAGACCTCAAAATGCCTCGGTCTCTAAATTAGAAGTCAGTGACATATAGTCAAGCCATGGAGGAAGGAGGAGTTTTCCAGGTGAGCTAGATCTTTAAAAGCTATTCTTATTAAGTAAATCTACCCTAACTGTACAGTTTAGGTTAATGAGTCAAATAGCTGCTACCTGGGGAAAGATGACTTCATAGGTTACAGAGCACTCCTGTCTGGGAACAATGGGCAGTTTTATACTTCCATGGTTCTCCTGCTCTTGGATCTAACACATCACCTGCAAGGTGGCACATTCACTGGGATATGTCAGTATTTGGCTCTTACTGTAACCAGGTTTAAGCTATTTTTATGCAAATCTTGCTTTGGGGTTAATTGAAAGAGCACTGAAGAGATATTGCCTTCAATAAGTATACAGTCTAGTTCAGAGAAGCAATGACACACAGTTTTTTTTTAATTTAGGTAAAAATACAAAATAAAATATGATCAACTGCTAAATGAGTAGTAAGTGCCAACAATAAGTGACGTGGGCATTCGGAGTTTAGAATGATCACTATAAGAAAAGTTTTTTGAAGGACAAGGGGGAAGAGTGAAGAGGCTATTCTAAGTTAGGCAAACTACAGGAGACAGCAAAGAGCTTGGCATGTTTGGGAGAAAGAAGATGATTTTCTTAGAGCAGAAAATTTCTATTGGGGAACAGTAAGAAATAAGGTTGGAAAGATATGTTAAGTCCTAACTGAAGAGTGCCTGGTTAAATGGTAGTCTAAAAAGTATAATCTTTTTTTTTTTTAAACCCTTAACTTGTATGTATTGGCTCCTTGGTGGAAAAGTGGTAAGGGTGGGCAATGGGGGTCAAGTGATAAAAAGTATAATCTTTATCTGAAAAGATGTCAACTCTATAGAGATATTTGGGCAGGGGAATATATTTTAGGAAAATGAATATAGAAAGAATGGCAAAGTGAAAGGATGTAAGAGGACTAGGCTAGATTAGATCAAGGATTCTTTACCTTTTATGGGTCATGAACCCTTTGGCAGTCTAATAAAGTCTATGGATTCCTCAGCATGCTGTTTTTAGACTTAAAAATTAAAATACATAGGCTTACAAAGTAAACCAGTTATACTGAAGTACAGTTATTAAAATATAAAAGAAAAAAATAAATTCAAATTCCCCAGGTCAAGAACTCTTGGAACAGATGATGTCTAATATTCCTTCTCACTCTAACTCTATTTATAGTATGATCATGGGGTCCTAAAGTATCCTGTCCAGACTTTCCTTCTTCAGCAATCCCCACATTTTGGTTCAGAAAAGAGGCCTTTTCTGCTTGTGGGTGACAAGTTGGGAAGGAAGGGAAAGAGTTCATTGAATTCATTCTAATAAAAATGTATTAAATCCCCAGGACCAGATGGATTCAAAAGTAAATTCTACCAAACATTTATAGAACAATTAATTCTGATACTATATGAACTATTTGGAAAAACTGGCAAAGGAGGAGACCTACCAAATTCTTTCTGTGATACAAACATAGTGCTGATGGCTAAACTAGGAAGAGAAAAAACAGAGAAAGAAAACTCTAGACCAATTTCCCTAATGAATATCAATACAAAAAGTTTCAATAAAATATCAACAAGGAGATTGCAACAATATATCACAAACATCATACATTATGATCAAGTGAGATTTACACCAGAAATGCCAGGATGGTTCAATATTAGGGAAATGATCAGTTTAACTGGTTATATCAATAATAAAGCAAAAATAAAAACATGATTATCCCAGTAGATGCAGAAAAAGCTTCTGACAAAATACAACCCAAATTTCTATTTAAAAAAACACTAGAAAACATAGCCATATCAAACTACCAAAAAATATTTTGTAGAGTTAGAAAAAAATAACAAAATTCATCTGGGAGAACAAAAGGTCAAGAATGTCAAGGGAATCAATGGGGAAAAAAATGTGAAGAAAGGTGACCTAGGAGTACTAGATTTTATTACAAAACACTAATCATCAAAACAATCTGCTACTGACTAAGAAGGAATGTATCAGTGGAATAGATTAGGTATATAATACACAATAGTAAAAGCCCATAGTTATCTAGTGTTTGATAAACCTAAAGATTCAAGCTTTTGGGACAAGAACTTGCTAACTGATAAAAATTTCTAGGAAAACTTGAAAGCAGACCAAGATAAGGTCAAAATGGGTACATGATTTAAACATAAAGGGTGTTAGCATAAGCAAATTGGGGGAGCATGGAAAAATTTGCCTGTCAGATCTATGGGTAAAAGAAGAATTTATGATCAAACAAGAGATAGGGAGCATTATAGAATACAAAATGGATAATTTTTATTAAATTAAATTAAAAATGGTTTGCATAAATAAAATCAATGCAGCCAAGATTTAAAAGAAAGCAGGAAACTGGGTGGGAAATTCTCTGACAAAGGTTTCCTTTTTTTAAATAGAGAATGGAGTCAGATTTATAAGAATAGGAGTCATTCCCCAAACCATAAATCATCAAAGGATATGAATAGGGAGTTTTCAGAAGAAGAAATCAAAGCTATCTATCCTCATATTTAAAAAATGTTCAAAATCACTATTAATTAGAGAAATGTAAATTTAAACAATTATAAAGTAACACCTCTCAGATTGTCCAATACGACAGAAAAGGAAAATTATAAATAATGGAAGAGATGTGGAAAGTTGGGGCACTAATGCCCTGCTGGTGGATTTGTGAACTGATTTGATCTTTCTGCAATTTCTAAATAATTTAGAACTATGCCCAAAGGGCTATAACTGTACATACTCTTTGACCTAGAAATACCATTACTAGGTCTATATCAAAAAGATGAAAGAAACAAGGGAAAGGATCTATATGTAGAAAAATACTTATAGCAATTCTTTTTGTGGTGGCAAAGCATTGCAAATTGAGGGGATGCCCATCAATTGGGGAATAGCTGAACAAGTCATGGTATACAATTGTGCTGGAATACTTTTGTGCCATATGGAATGATGAGCAGGATGGTTTTAGAAAAGCTGGAAAGACTTAAACCAACTGATAACAAAGCGAAGTTAGCAGAATGAGAACAATGTTGTACACAGAAACAGCAATATTAAACAATGAACAATTGAATGAATGTTTGTTCGATACAATGATCTAAGTAATTCCAAAAGACTTATGAAAAATGGTATCCATCTCTAGAGAAAGAACTAATGGCATCTGAATGCAGATTGAAGCATGATTTTTACAATTTGTTTTTCTTGCTTTTTTGTAATATGGCTAATAAAGAAATGTGTTTTCCTTGATTTCACATATATAACTATCACATTTTGTAATGGGTAGAGGAGGGATAAGAGGGAAAGAATTCAGAACTCAAAAAAATTTTAATGAATCTTAAAAATAAATAAATAATAATTTTTAAAAATTGTATAAGTATCTATGCTAGATGTTTATGGTACCGATTAAAATAAAATACAAATACTTTCAAGGAGTCTGATGTGGGGAGTAGTTGAGATTAAATTGAATAACTTTAATATTTTGGAGAGTAAGACAAATGCTAAGGAAAGGTTCCAAAGTGCTATCACAACTGTGAAGAGGGTAAAATTGCTTGCCTGTGGGAAGAATCAGTACCTGACTTGGGCATTGAATGAGGAGGATAAAAGAATTGAGTTGAGATAGGAGAGCTTATTCCAAGCTTGGGAGATAGTATGAGAAAAGGTATGGAGGCAAGAGAGGAAAAAAAAGAAAAGAAAGAAAGATGAGTGGAAGGAGAATATTCCAGAGAAGAAATGTGATCAGAACAGTGCATTAGGAAAATTACTCAGGTATCAGTGTGGTATGGAGGAAGAGAGAATGGCTTCTTTCCTCCCCAGACTCAACACAACAACAGGCTATTTTCACAGAGTTCCAACCAAGGCAGCTGCAATCTCAGGAAGAACCTGCTAATAAATTTGCTTCCTTTGAATTACAAGTCCAGATCAGGCCCTTTATAAGTCTGCCTGGGCCCTGACTTTTTTTTTTTCTTCCCTTTCTAATAGAGATCAAACTCAGAAAATATTCTATGGCTTTAAAAATGCAAACGACATGCTCTGTGGAAATGTCACCAGTTGGCTGTTGGCATGGCACTGGTACACCACAAGAGGCAGCCAACATGCCAACTGAATTTCAGAGACTGGAAGGTCTATAAGAAAGAAACGCCAAGGCATGCATACTAAAAATACTAGATTGGTCCAAATATAAGTAACCCCCTCAAATATAGACCACACCCCCAAAGACATCTCTTTGAAGGAAAAAGACATAAAGGCATACTGAAAAATACCACTGACTATAGGCTTCACTCAGATTTTATCCACATCATATATGGGGAAAATCAAGGTCCATATTCAGATGGATAAGAGTATGTACTATAAGCTTAATGAGGCAGGTATTTGCTTTTGTGCCCATTGTAGGTAGCAGGTTTCATGTTTCATTAGCTTCTTGAAAGCAAGAACCTAGACTTACACTACCACCAGTTTGGAAAGCAGGAGCCAGAGAGTAACTCAGAAATCCATACATTCACTTCCAGCTATAGAGAATTTGATATATACATTGAAATATTTGTCAACGGTGACCACACCCATCTCCTATGGAAGTGGCCGAAAATCCAACCCAAAGAAGAGGGTGTTTTGGTCAATGACCTACAATGATCAGTGCAAAATTTACCTCCAAGTAGTATTCATTAAACAGTATGTATGTAAGCTGTATATGTAACCAATCCAAAATTTTTGTCCTTCTGTTGTGGGGAGTTATATGGAACCTAGAGTAAAGACCTGGGTTTTTCAAGCATGTACTAAGTCTGCAAGTCTAAAGAAGTCATTTATCCTCAGTGAGTTTCTTGCTTGTTCAGTCATTTCAGTCATATCCAATACTTCATGGCCCATTTGGGGGGTTTTCTTGGCAAAGTTACTGGAATGGAGGGCCATTTCTTTCTCCAGCTCTTTTTACAGATGAAGAAACTGAGGTAAACAGAGTTAGGTGGCCTTCCCAGGGTCACATAGCTAGTAAGTATCTAAGGCCAGATTTCAGTTCAGGTCTTCTTGACTCCAGGCTTGGCACTCTATCCACTGTGCCACCTACCCTAAGTGAGTTTCATTTTATTCAACTGTAAGATGAGGATGATAATATCACCTTCCTCAAAAATTGTTGTACGATCCAGATGAGAGTAAAGTGGAACCCAGCAAGTGCTGCTAATAGAACTGTAGCTCCCAATTCTTCAATAACCACCCCGAAAACTTGTCACCAAAGTCTTTGTTCATTAAATGGTTCTACATAAGAAACTGACATGAATTTATCAATGAAAATGATGCTAAAGAAAATGTGTTTCCATCTACTTTACTGATGCCCCCTATGGACAATGGGACCTTTCCATCTCTCTTGAAGCTGAAATTTCTTATTTCTGTTCTCTCTCCCATTAGAATGCAAGCTCCTTGAGTGCAAGAGCTGTCTTGCTTTTCTATATGTATCCCTAGAGTTTCTATTGATATAAAAAGCGCTTAATAAATGCTTTTTCATTCACTCATTCAAAAAGTTCTTTGCAAAACATAAGGTGCTATATAAATGCCAGCCATCATCATTTTCACCACCTCATTATTATACTAAAAGGAAAAGGAAAAACTTCTGGCTTCATTTCAAGTGAAGGAAAATGTTCAAGATGTCTTATTTTCCCGTCCCACCTCCCAAATGAAAATGATTTTACAGAGAAGCCCCTTCTATTTTCCAGAGTTTTCTGTTTTCAAAGCCAGTTAAATCCGATCACAACTCCCTTCACCAATGTCTAATCACAGTCTCTGGCCCTGAGCCGGTCGCTTTATATCAAAAGATGTCTAATGCCTCATGCTCAGAAAACCACAGCAACCGGAGGGATTAGGCCAGAAGAATTTAACTTGCTTAACTGAGATAAACCCTGGTTAGGGAGATTACAGCTGTTTACCAGAGAAGTAAATATTACTCAGCTCTGACTAGGATGGGAGGAAGGGAGGGCTTTTCTGGTAATTTTATCATTCGTCTTGCCGAAAGAAAAAGGAGAGGGGAGAAAAAGGGAATAAAAGATGAGAGGTGATAATCTCTGAAGTCAAGATCACTCTTGTGTTACAGCACATGCCAGAAATAAAAGATAACCACTCCAGCAGTCTCACTGTGAGATGGCCTGTTCAAACAGGAGGTATCGCCTGACAGTTGCTTTGTAGATGGCTACAAACAAGGGGTGGCCTAGAGAGGAATATAGCGAGATAAATGTTCTTGGCAAAGAGAAAATGGGGGTGAGGGGGAAGGTAGGAAAGGAAGGATTCCAGAGAGGAGCTTCTGAAGGATAGGCGGGGAAAAAAAGTAAAACAAAACTACTTCATCTTTCCCTCCTGAAGCTTCAACTTTGGGGGCTACATTCTTCTTCTTCTAAGCAAGCCCCATGTTCAGAAAATGCATCAGGCAGAAAAGAGCTGACTAGACCAACAAATCAAAGAGTCATGGGATTTTTTTTCCAATGGAAAGAACTTTCAAGAATACTTACTACAATCAGCTCATTTTGCAGATGAGATAACTGAGGCCCAGGGCAGTCAAGTGTCATTGACTTGATGGTAAAGCTGAAACTCAAAAGGGAAAGTGTGATTCTTACAAGACTAATTTTCTCTTTACCAAGATTCCTAGAGTCTCATTATATAGCAGGTACCCTATGCCACCTACTATCATAGGATTTGATGCAAAGAGTGCAAACCAACTTCCCAGAGACACATTGTGTGTAGCTAGGCATAGCTGAGCTATCTCTTTGACCAGACAAGACAGCACTGGACATGAATGGACAGGAACGAATGTAGGGGAAGTAGTCATGTTTTTAATCCATACTTCAGAAAGAAAGGATCAGAAAAGTAGCATACCAAGTAAATGACTCAGGTTACAGCATTGGCTCCTTTGATTTGTTGGTATCTGTCCTTTTTCTAATCTTGGAGAAGGATCATGACAGTCACTTAAATGTGTCCAGGATGCAGAATCCTGAAAAGAATAAAGAAAAGCACATATATTCTGTGCAATCCCTACCCATCACGGTTTCAAAAAATGTGAGTTAGCTATCGAATGGGAAGAGACAGAAAGCTGATGATGCAGTAAAGCTTTCTCACTAACCAGGATCTTTATTAGAAACACCTTTAAAAGCCAGTAGAAAGTGGGGCAACTCGATGGCTCAATGTATTGAGAGCCAGACTTGGAAATTGGAGATGCTGGGTTCATATCTGGCCTCAGACTTCCTAACTCTGTGACCTTAACCCTCATTGCCTAGTCCTTATCACTCTTCTGCCTTGGAACCAATACACAGCATTGATTCTAAGACAGAGGTAAGGTTTCTAAAAATTAAATTAAATTAAATAAATAAGTAAATAAAAGCCAGTAACAGACACCCCTATTGCTGGTGACCTGATCTCTAGATGTTTATCTCAAAATAGTAATTGCAGGGAAAGAAATTGAATAAATCTATGGCCAGAAAGCTCATTTGAAACTATCAAGACCCAAGGAATTCTCTGCCTTCAGCATTTAGTGATCTGCCTCTTTCTGCCCTTATGCCTATGATGGAAGCTTCACAGATGATAGCTGAAGTAGCCTAGGGGTCTGTGTGTTTCTCATAGAGGAGACGTTATTAGGAAGTGACCCCTGTAGTTTATTTCTGGACTGCTGTAGCCTGTGTAAGACTTTACATAGCAGGAAGGATGTACAAATTAACTTGAATCAGTCAGGTTTCTCAGGATAATAATTACTAATGAGATTTGCCCTCTACGAAATAAACAAAAATCATGCCAATGTATAAAGTCTGAGACTTTTCCTTTCTGAACTATTAAGAAACATCACTAGGGCACTTCGGTGGCTCAGTGGATTGAGAGACAGATCTAGAGAAGAGAGGTCCTGGGTTCAAATGTGGCCTCAGATACTTCCCAGCTGTGTGATTCTGGGCAAGACACTTAACCTCCATTGCCTAGCCCTTACTGTCTTTTGCTTTGGAACTGATACTTAATATAGATTCTAAGCCAGGTCTATAATGATCAGCGAAGCTGAACTCCTCGTTTTATTAATCGGGAGACTCGAGTTCACAGAGGAGATGGTGATCACAGTGTCATACACCTAGTAAGTGAGGAGCTGGGATTTGGACAACAGTTCAAAGCCTGGCTCCACTGGTTTCCACCTGGCTCATTTGATGTCAGTTCCTTCAACTCTGGGCCTCACTTAACTTGTCCATAAAGTGAGGGGGCTGAAAGCGATGACCTCTGAGATTCCTTGCCAATATTTTTCTTACTTTCACCACCAACTGGTATGGGAGTTCTTCAAAATTGTACCATAGAATGTCAGAGTAGGGAGCTACTTTAGAAATCACTATCTTCTCCATTATATTCTTAAATTATCTAATTTGATGGGTACCAGGAAATCCTCTTGCTTTGTTCTCTATTGAGAACAACATTGTTCTCTATTGAGAACAACATTGTTCTCAATAGGTGGCACAGTGGTTGACACCTCTGCCTTGAGGACTTATTATTTTGAATTGTTCTGCCTTTGTAAAAAATAAAAAATTCATCCTAGTTTTGTGACCCTGGGTAAGTCACTTAACTCCCATTGCCTAGCCCTTATCCATCTTCTGCCTTGGAACCAATAAATAGCATTGATTCTAAGACAGAAGGTTTTAAATAAATAAAATCAAAATTAAAAACTCAATCATCCTTGGCAAAACTAAAATATTTAATTCCTAATATTTAAGAATGATTAAATGATAACCTGGCATAGTGATTAAATTACTGGACTTGGGGTGAGGGGGGTACAGAGCAGCTAGGTGGCTCAGTAGAGAGTCAGCTCCAGAGATAAGAGGTCCTGAATTCAAGTCTTTTAGACACTTCCTAGCTGTGTGACCCTGGGCAAGTCACTTAATTCCCTTTGCCTAGTCCTTCCTGCTCTTCTGCCTTAGAACCACTATGTGGTATTAATTCTAATATAGAAGGTAAGGGTTAAAAAAAAAAAACCCTACTGGACCAGGAGCTAGGAAGACCTGGCTTCAAATCCTATCTCTTATATTTAATAACTGTGTGATCCTTACACATTTAATCTCTGAGTCTCAGTTTCTTTATCTGTAAAATGAGATCAGCAGCTAGGTGGTACAGTAGATAGTGTCAGACCTGGAATCAGGAAGACTTATCTTTCTGAGTTCAAATCTGGTCTCGGACATTTACTAGCTATGTGACCCTGGGCAAGTCACTTAACCCTGTTTGCCTCAGTTTCCTCCCCTGTAAAACAAGCTGGAGAAGGAAATGGCAAAGCACTCCAGGATCTTTGCCAAGAAAACCCCAGAGAGACAGACATAATTGAACAACAAGGACTAACTGTTCATCTTTTTTTAAAACTTTCTGCTGAAAAATCTTCACATCTATAAGGAATACTGGAAGCATTGAGCTGTTCCTACATCTCCCATCTCCACGCTTCAGCATTGACTATTCCCCATACTTCCCTTCTTATCTCCGCCTCTGAGAAATTCTTGTTTCCTGTCAAATCGCCTCATCTCCTAGATGAGGCCCTGATTTTTTGAGGTTGCTGATACCTCTGCCTCCAAATTACCTTGCATTTATTTTGTATATAATTATGTTAGAGAGGGGGATCCGACCCTCAAGTGTAAGTGTTCCCTGAAAGAGTACCCCAAAGGGGATGGGGCAGGGTATCATTAGAAGGCATGCTCTTTTTTTAGAATAGAAGCTCCTCGAAGGAAAAACAAATCCAAGCCTCAGCTCTATCCCTAATTAACTTTTCTCTCTTCGATGTCCTGAAAGACATTTAGTGCTTAATAAATACTTCTTGATGTTGTGTTCTCCAGAAGCACATACCTTCATTAAGAGCAAGAATCGCCTTATTTCTGTCTTAATTTCTCCATCACATAGTAGGCACTTAATACATGGTTATCGATTGGGTGACTGGCACATAGGAAGCTTCCCTGACCCTGGAAGGCTGGCAAAAGTACCTGCAAAACCTTCCTCTTTGGAGGTCTTTCAAATGTGTGTGAAATGGGGATTTCATTACCTCGAGACAGAGGAATGGCCTAGGTGCCCTTTCACAGCCCCCTCATAGCCTTAGAGCTCTCTAATTCTCTTCATCCCTCTCCCCCTCTGGCTTCAGAATGACCTCCCATCTCCTCGCATCTGTCTTATGCCTCCACTTGGGCCTTCGACCAAGGGCAAGGCAATCTTTCTGTTGATTTTTCTCAGAGAATCGTGAGCGAGCTCCAAGTTGGCTCCCAGTGGCAGGCCACTGGACAACCACCTCATTCAGTCACCTCCCCACCTAGCCAGGAGCAGCCCCCAGGGCTCATGTTCCTTGCAGGGAAAGGAAAATGTTCTTTCCACACACAGCACTCATCATCATCTCAGGAAATGTAATGACTTTGCTGGCTGGGGTTGCCATATATCAAGCCCATTTCCAGAAATGCAAAGCTGGGTCTGTTTCCACAGGCCTTGAAACCTGGAGTATAAAAACTAAATGCCTCTTAAAGCTCTTGGACCAGCCTGAAACTTGTCCAGATGGCCTTGTTCAGATTCCCCCCGTTCCCACTGGCTCGGACTTGGAGCCACGAGGGCACGAAGGCGAGGGAGGAGCGTTCTGGCAGCGGTGATGGAGAAGGAAAAGTGCTGGGCTTAGAGTCAGGAAACCCAGCTATTAGCCCCAGCTCCATCGCTAATGAGCTGAACTTCTATGGGGCTCGATTTTTACAAGTGTAAAATGAGGAGAAAGGTCCGGCTCTTGTTTTGTGTCCTGAGCCTTTTTTATAGATTATAAACTCCGAGAAGACAGGAATCGCATCAATTCACTTTGTACAGTATCGTTGGGATAACTGAACAACCACAGTGTCATTTACCAGCAGAGGCTTCATGCAGGAAAGGGTTAAGAAAGAGCCCAGGCTAAGGGTCAGGAGATCTGTGTTCTAGTCCTAGGAGTGGACCTTATGACTAGGAGTGACCATAGTCACTTATGAGATAGGCGACTTGATAGATAGTGCCCTGAACTCAGAATTAGGAAGACCTGAGCTCAAATTTGACTTAGATATTACTTGTGTGACCCTGGGTAAGTCACTTAATCTCTGCCTCAACCTCTTCAGCCATACAAGGCACCAAAGTGGCACAATGGATAGAGACGCTGGGCCCAGAATCAGAAAGATGCAAGTTCAAATCAGACACTTCCTGGTTGTGTGACTCTAAGCAAGTTTGCCTCAGTTTCCTTATCTGTAAAATGATATGGAGAAATAAATGACAAACCAATCTAGTAATCTTTGCCAAAAAGAAAAAAAACCCAAATGGGGTCACAGAGTCAGACACAACTGAAACAACTCAATAACAACAAAAAAAGTGGGGGTGATAAATATAGTGCCTACCTCAAAGAATTGTAGTGAGGATCAAAAGAAATAACATTTGTAACATAGCAGGTGCTCTATAAATGTTTGTTATTATTATTATTATTATTACTTTATCTCTCTGAATCTGATTTTCCAAAAGCTCCCTGAGAGTAGAATCTGTTTTTTGGCCTTTATACGTAGTAGGCTTTTCTCAAATGAGTGAAAGTTTTCTCATCCATAGAATGAAGAAATTGGACTTGATCATTTCTAAGGTGACTTCCAGCTGTAGCATCCTTCTGTTCTTTATGATATAACACCCAAATACAAATCAGCACCTCATAAATCAGCCTGGAGCATAGCCACAGGTTTCTTTGAACAAGAAAGCTATTCCAGTGATTCTCCATTGTCATCAAAACTTTGAAGCTCACATAATAATAATGATGGAGAGGATTTTAAAGATTGTTTATCTAACCCACTTCCATTTTACAACTAAAAAAACTAAGGTTCACGAAGCAGAAGGGATCTTAGAGGTGACTAGAGGGCACAGAGGAAAGACTGTTAAAATTAGAGAAAGAAGACCTGAGTTCAAATCCAAATACAATGAGTTGTGCAACCCTGAGCAAATCACTATAACTCTGCTTTGGTTTCTTCAATTGTAACATGGATATAATAATAGCACTTACCTCTTAAGGTTGTGAAAATCAAATGAAATAATCTCTTAAAGCTCTCACGTCATCTGGTACATAGTAGGCGCTTAATAAATGCTTATTTCCTTTCTTCCTTATCTAGGGCCACAAAGATAATTAGTAGAATCAGGATTCAAACATAAGCCCTTCTGACTACAAGTACAGTGCTATTTGTACTATATTTGAAGAACTGTTGAAGAATAATAGATGAAAATAAAAGAAACAAAGGTGGCTCAAAGAAAGAACTTTTGAATTACTAGAACCATATAACAAAAGAGCAGGCTATCTCTGGAGGTGGTGAGCTCCCCATGAATGAAGGTATATGTGTGTGTGTGTGTGTGTGTGTGTGTGTATATATATATATATACACACAACATATATGCATACATATATAATAACACAGTCATTGTACCATCATTTCATCCATGCCAATTCTGTGTCACTTTTGTCTTATTCCCATGGTTGGATTTGTATTTGTTTGTATTTGTGACAAAAGAGTGAAAGCTTTAATCAGGCTCTGCAGACAGTAAATTTGGCTACAACCCATCTCTAGTCCTCTGATTGTCATAATTGTCAGCATTCTGTTTTTTTTTCCCATGGGAGGGGGGTAGAGTTCATTGGGATTGAAAGAGAGAAGAGAGAAGTGAAAGGGAATAAAGAAACAATAAGCATTTATTAAATACCTACTGTAAGAATGCAATGCAAAGCCAGACATTTTGGAACCGGGAGAATTAGAACACCACTTTGTTCCAGATGTTGTGCTAAGTGCTAGATACAAGCAGTTCCTGCCCTCAAGAAGCTTACATTCTATCAGAACATACTATTGCCACCCAGGAAAAGCAAATTCAAATTCTCAAAATGGCAGGTACCTTAATCCTCACACCTGAGAAGAGCTAGGAATTGGCTTCTTCATTTTCTCCTTCTTTCCAGACATTGAATCCAATTTCAGTTCAATAAAGCACAACCTCCATCATTCACCTACAGATGATCCACTCTGCAGTAGGACCTCATTTTTCTTGATCAGTCCATTCCAAAGCCCTTTGCACGAGTTGAAAATCACGCATGGTAGCAAACTCCATTATTAATAAGTGTTTCTTACATAAACATACCTATCACTTTTTTAAAATAAATACGATAGCATTAATGAATCAAAGATAAGCACTGCTCTGATGCAGATGTGACTAACACAAGCAAGAACTCTTGACAAAGACTGATATGGGAGCTAATGTTTGGCTCAGAATAATGTAATGACTCACACTAAGGCTTCTCAGATCAAGAATGAGTATGACTGCGCGAGATGTTCTGAGACTTTATGCCACTTGGGGAAATGGTGTGGATTTAGCACATAATTAAAATTTTTTATTGTATACATTTTTCTGCCTTTATTTTTTTTATTGCCAATCACATATGCCTGAAACTGTGTGGACTGAGTTCATGTAAAATGAGGTCTTGCTGTACTAACAAATCATGGCTCAGGCTTAGAATGGGTCTCTGTGTGCCCAGGACTGGGGTCACAAAATAGAACCCTGAACCTTGTCATGCGATTCCTCCTACTAGGACCCAACCAATAAAATAGGATATGGCCACAATTGTGTTTCAAGTGTTATGGGACCCAGGTCCCTGCCCCAAGATGGACTGAAAGATCATTACATTTGGCATCAGAGGATATGGGTTCAAATCCCGCCTCTGTCACTGGCTACTTGTATGAATTTGGGTAAGTGATTGAACCTCTCTGGGCTTGTGTTTCCTCATCTTCAAGATAATTGGGTCAATTAGAGGACTTCTAAAGCCCTTCCTGCTTTAAGGTTATAAATCTTGTAATCTAAAGATTGTCTTTGATTTTCAGAGATCAGTAGCATCCTTGTGCTAAATCACTATGAAGAATCAAGAATTGATTATGTGGGGCTGTGGAGAGAGTACTGAACCTGGAATCAGAAGACCTACATCCCTAAATTTGCTACTTCCTTAGCTTGATAATTTGGGCAAGTCACTCGACATTCTTGAGTTTGAGTTTTCTCATTTGCAAAATGAGACAAAATGAGACAAAATAAAATTGTACTTCTAGGTTAAGACTTGGAACTTCCTTCAAGGAGAGACAGGCACTGAATCCATAAATTTAGATCTATGAAGGACATCAGGAGGATTATTTAAAGACAGGAAAGATCATCAAAGTCACACAACCTCTTTGATTTCTCAGTGAGATAGCCTAGTAGCAATAGCGGATAGAGCAGTAAGCCTAGAGGCAAGACATGAATTCAAATCCAACCTCAGACACTTACTAGCTGTGTGATCCTAGGCAAATCACTTAACTTCTGTCTCCCTCAGTTTCCACAACTGTAAAATGAACTTCATAACAGCACCTACCTCTCAGGGTTGTTGTCAGGATCAAATGAGATAATATTTGCAAAAAAAAAAAAAACCACAGCCTAATGCCTGGCACATAGTAGGTACTTTCTAAATGTTTGTCCTCTTCCCTTCAGGATTCAGTGATTTTAAGCTTCTGCTTAAAGGATACTCCAAATCATTACTTAGGAGAACAAGAGGCCCTGACCATTTCATGTCAAACTGACTCATGAGCTCCCTTCAGCTGGAAGCCTTGGAGCTTCAAAGGCCTGTTGGAAGCACCAAAGGCCCAGCAAAGGCCTGAGTCCATTCACAGCCACAGCATTAAATAATCAGGGAGTTGACGGCTCCAAGGTAAAGCCCCTTTTTATTAAGACAACACAGCAAACTTTTGCAACCACAGCTGACATCACTCTAATAAATCACCATCATGTCTTGTGGGATAGAAAAAATCCCAAACACTGTCACATTTGATTTTGCTGGCTACTCGTGTCTAGAGAACAAACCATGTGTTTTTAATCAACAAAACTTTGTTTTGCATTTGCTGAGACCCCAATACTCTTTAAATAGTTGCATTTACCAGAGGGATATTTTAAACCCAAGTACATCTTCCTCACGAAGGACATTAGGAAACAGGGCACAGAATTACCAGCTTGCTGGGTTTGTCCTGGGCGCTTTCTCTTCTGTGATTGTTATTTATTTTGGGGTTTTAAGCCTCTGTTTCAGAGGGGGCTTTCCTCTTCGGCCTTCTGGAATTTAATTAGACGTCTTCCCAGAAAGACAGAGTTTTTTGGTCTCTCTAACAGGCAATTGGACTGGGTTATGGGAAAGCGGCAAGTTCCCAGCCAAAGGAAACACAGGAAGGCACATCTGGGACCAGAATTCCAAGGGAGGGAAAAAGGAGGCGTGTGTGTGTGTGTGTGTGTGTGTGTGTGTGTGTGTGTGTGTGTGTGTGTGTGTTAGGGTTGGGGGTGGCATGGTAGTTGGAGGGGAAAGGAGCAATAAAAACATTGCTTCCTGCATGGGTTGAATGGCACATTCACAACCACAATGGGTTGAAGAGGCGGAAGGGATGGAATAGGATGAGATGTGAACAGAAGGCAAGGGAAGAGAAGGGATGGAAAGGGAAGGAAAGGGATGGGATGGAAAGGCAAGGCAAGGCAAGACAAGGGAAGGAAAGGGACAGGATGGAAAGGGAAAGGAAGGGAAGGGAAAGGAAGGGAAAGAATGGGATGGGAAGGAAAGAAAAGGAAAGGCAAGGGAAAAGAAGAGACTCTCCTTCCTTTGGGAAAGAATAATAACATAATCATGGTCATATAGCTAGTAAATGACAGAATCAGGATTCAAACTCAAGTCCTCCTAAATCTAAATCCAGAGTTCTTTGACTATGCCACATATACCTAAATGGCATATAAATGTACAGTGGGTAGACCTCTAGCAAAATTTTTCATGTTTTTCTTTGACTTCTCATGAAAGTTTTACTGGCTAAATCAGGGAAAGACTGGAAATACTTTCTAGCTAGTGTTTGGTCCCAGACTCCTCTGTAAGGCTGCACTGATATAGAAAGAAGAGGAAAAGAGATATGAATTCCAGTATCTCAAACCTTCCACCTGGTAAGAATATATCATGACAAGTCCAAGTTCTTTCTTCTCAGCTTCCTCCATGTGGAAAGATTTCCAGTAGCATGCCTCTTGAGTGACTGAAGATTCCATTCACTCCCATTAACTAGATGAACTGAGGCCACCAATAAGAGATACTATGAAGTGTCATCCACAGACCAGGCCCTGAGAACCACTAAATATTAGAGGAAAAAATCTCTTCTGCAAAAAAATAAACTCAAAAAACTCATGTCCTAGAGATACCAGGAAGGAAGAATGGAAGGCAGGAAGAAAAAAGCATTTATTAAATATCTATGTAATATAAATAAATGTATAAACATTTTCCCATTTGATCTCTGCAACAACCTCATGAGGCAAATGCTATTTTATAGCCTTTTTTACCCTTGAGGCAACTGAGGCAAATAGAGATGAAGTGACTTGCCCAGGGTCACACAGTGAGTATCGGAGGTCAAATTTGAACTCAAGTCTTAGTGACTCCAGGACTGGTCCTCTATCTACTGTACCACTTAGCTGCCTAATGATAAAAAGCAAAAACTATGAGGAGAAGGGCTAGTCCATGTCAAATGCGGATACAAGTCAAGGCTACATTATAACTATCTTTAAGTACTTTAAAGGTTACCTTATGAAAAAGGGATTCAACTTGTTTTGCTTAGCCCCAGAGGACAAAACCAAAAGCAAAAGATTAAAAACAGCAAAAAGGGATTGCTTTCCAAAAAAAGCTTCCTAACAATCACAGGTCCCCTAAAATAGAACAGGCTGCTCAAAAGGTCAGGCATGATCCTTCTTTGGAATTCTTCAAGCAGACTTCCCTGGTGTGCTATAGTGGGGGCTCCTTAGAGTCATGAATTAAACTATATTCCAACTTTTAAATTCTGTGATTCTCTGACTGTTCCTGCCCTCAAGGAACTTATAATCTAGAGGATGTTGAAAGCATAAAGCCAATGAAAAATGTATAAGAAATGGAAATTTTTTTTAAATGCTACAAAAATCTAAGAAGGAATAGCATTGCCAAAGTAGGCCTCAAGAAATATTTCATAGAAAAGACAAAATTTGGGGCAGTTGGGTAGCTCAGTGGATTGAGAGTCAGGCTTAGAGATAGGAGGTCCTAGGTTCAAATCTGGCCTCAGACACTTCCCAGCTGTGTGACCCTGGGCAAGTCCCTTGACCCCCATTGCCTACCCTTACCACTCTTCTGCCTGGGAGCCAATACACAGAAGTTAATGGTTTAATATTAAAATAAAAAAGAAAAGAAAAGGCAACATTTAAACTAGTTTTAAAGGATAAATACCAATTTAATAGGTAAGAATAAAGAGGAAAATTATTCTAAGCATAGGGAATAGGATAAGAAAAAAGATGAGGGGGGCAGGTAACTAGCACAATGGATAGTATTTAAATAGTGCTTTACAGGGGGCAGCTGGGTAGCTCAGTGAATTGAGAGCCAGGCCCAGAGATGGGAGTCCTGGGTTCAAATCTAACCTCAGATACGTCCTACCTTGGGCAAGTTACAATCTCAAGTGCCTAGCTCTTACCACTCTTCTATTTTAGAATTGATATAAGACAGAGGGTAAGGAAGAAAAGAGGAGAGGAGAGGAAGTGCAGGTAGTAAACAGAATCCCTATTTGGCTTGATCACTGAAAAGAAAGATGAAGTTAGGTGGTAGAAGGCATTGACTGTCAAGCAATAGAAACTGAACTTAACCTTTAGTAAGTAATGAGCCTCCCCCCAAGACTTCTGGCTAGAGGAAGAGCATCAATAAGAATCATGACTCTTGGTATAAAGGATGGCATGGATGGGGAAGAGAGTGGAGGCAAGAAGAGTTTAGGGGAGTGTCAGCAAAGACAAGAGCCTCTCTGCTCATGGTGGCAGAGATAATAGAGAGGAAGGGACGAATGGGAGAGGGGCTAGAAAATTGGAAACACACAACTCACTCTGATTGATCCAAAACTCCCATTCTCTTTCTTCAACCTCTGAAATTTGACTTTGTTTCCAATCAACAGAGCCTGAAACACCTGTATGCCCAGCTCTAGTAGAGTGTCAGGTGGAAATGGGGGGCTTCATGATGATTTGGGTGTGTACCCCACCTCCAAAGACAGTCTAGATTAGGCTGCACTCACCTTTAGGAATCCTTCATTTCTCTCAAAACACCACTCAGGGCTAACTTGTACTTAAGGACTTCTTTGATGTCCTCAGACTGTGTTAGTGTTCCCTTGGGAAGCACCTGGAATTTCTTTGTATGACTTTATATTTATGTATATACAACATATACTATATGTATACTTAGACATATTTTTAGAGGTTGACAGTCGTTCAACAAGCACTTATTATGGCTGAACTTTTATTACGTGCTAGGCATTGTGCTAAGAACTAGGAACACACACAAAAAATGATGGGGTTTTGTTTTTTTGTTTTTTAACTTCCCCCCCCCCCCACAAGGAGCCAGGTAGAGGGGCTAGAGGAATCAAAAGTTCATCCCCTAACCCAAATGGACTGTGTGAAGCTGGGCAACCTCACAAGTCCCCAGTCAATAAGAATATAAATTTTAAGAGTTTAAATTTTTGCATTCTCAGTTTAGGGTGTTGGTCTGGATTACTAGAAGGAGCTTGCTCACCAGAAACTGACTATATCAATTAAATCTTATATGTATACCCACATTTGTATGTGAGCGCGTACACACAAATAAGTTATCTCCAACAACCCCACCACTACCATGGAAACTCTCATGTCAGGGCCTGGGTTCATTTCCTCATGTCTTTGTCTCTTCAGGGCATAGCACAGTGCCTGGGACCCCATAGGAATTTTTTTTAAACCCTTACCCTTCTGTCTTACAATCAAGACTGTGTATTGGTTCCAAAGTAGAAGAGTAGTAAGGGCTAGAGTTGATGGGGATTAAGTGACTTGCCCAGGATCACACAGCTAGGAAGTGTCTGAAGCCACATATGAACCCAGGACCTCTAGGCTCTGGGCCTAACTCTCAATCCGCTGAGCCACCGAGCTGCCCAAAACTCACAGGAATTTAATAAATATTGGATTGAATCAAAATGGTGACCACAAGCATCACTGGTAGCAGAAAGACCAGCTCACCCAGATAGAACCCAAAGTAGTTAAACTTTTAGATATTTACACCCAGATATTGCATATTCCAGTAGCCCATGTTCATGTTTCCTGGGTCCCCTTGAATCTTATGTTTGATAAAAATGACTCATGTTGTACAAAAGAGATCAATCGTCCATCACCGACTCTCACAAAATTAAGGAATTCTGCAGCCTGGCATGCCTGCCTGCCTAGCTTCAAGAAAAGACTCAAGGAAAAGAAAAAGAAACCAATAACTTTTATCTCCTTTAAAGTTGTTTTTCCCCCATCAAGTAACACTATTATTTGGGATTGGCAGAAACACCAATGGATTTAATCCAGGGATAAAATAGAGGATATATATGTATTTTTGGTTTTCTTTTTTGAGGGCATTAGGGTTTAGTTTTTGGGTACGTGTTTTTTCCCCCTTCCCCCTACCCCCACCCCCTGCAATATGTCATTCCCTTTCCCAGCTCTGCTGTGTTCCAACATGCATAAAGCCATGCCAATTCCAAGCCAGGCAGCCATGTACCTCCCTTCTCCCACACCGCCCCTCCACCCCAAGCCCCTAGGAAGAGCTCTCTCTTTGATTAAACTAGCCAGTCCTCTAGCTACAGGCAACAGAATACAATTTTGTGCAAATGGTTTTCTCAGCCTTGTTCTCCCTAACAGTTCAGTTATTTCCTTGTCGGGGAAAAAAAGAAAGGAGGGGAAAAAACTCATAACCGAAAGGCCCCCAGATTATGGCTGAACTTTCCCCTGCAAATGAACTCCTGGCCACTGCTGCTTTCTCTTGATAAACCACCACGACAGCAACTTTATTCTGAGTCTACCTCCCTGACTCCAGAAGCCTATTTACCAAACCCTGGTCTCTTTCTTTCTTTCTTTCTTTCTTTCTTTCTTTCTTTCTTTCTTTCTTTCTTTCTTTCTTTCTTTCTTTCTTTCTTTCTTTCTTTCTTTCTTTCTTTCTTTCTTTCTCTTTTTCCCTCCCTCCCTTTCCATTGCTCTCTCATCCATTCAGGAAACCCCCACCGGAAGCGCGAGAGTGCCCTGGGAGTGCACACATTTATATAACACCCCTCCCACAGGTCCTGAGAATTCCCCAGATCAAAGTGCTCAACAGCAGGGGCAGGTGTCCATCCTCCTCCACAGGCCCTGATTAATCAAACAGCCTGACTCACAAGGAGATCAAACCAGGCACCCTGCCAGCTGTTGGTTAAAGCTGGCCTTCAAGTTGCCCTCATTAAATTTCCTTCCCCTCTTTCTTTCCCTGCTGACTCCTGTCCCATGACCATTACTGGTTTCTTTTTCTCAGCTCCCTTTCTCCCTTCTCTTTCTCTTTTCCATTTTCTTTTCCACCCACCTGATCTCTCATTTGCTTTCCTCTCTCCTTTCTCTCGTTCTTTTTTGTTTGTTTAAAGAGTTTCTCTCCCTCTCACTGAACCAATACTTCTCACCATCCTCCCAACTCTGACCAATTTTCTCTGAGGTTCTTCAGCCTTGGGTTCAAAGACATGATTCCTGCTTATTTTGCTGAAAGTCAGAAGGAAGCCTTGCATGGTCTCCATGCCAAGTGACAGGAGTGTCAGCATGGGAGTTTGAAAGCTGGTTTTCCTAGCTCCCAGGGCCAGCCAGGAGTTCATCAGTGCATAGCTAGATGATTCTTCTGCTCCCCAACACCTATTACCTTTGACATCTGATTACCAATCAGTGCTTAGTCTTCAAAGGTGCCCAAAACCTGCTTGCAAACACTAGAATGGCTGTATCAGATGTTTTCAGATGCAAAGTTCAAGTACCTAAAAAACGGAAGGAGCTTCCTCAAGTTCCTAGCTGAGCCAGATAGGCTCCTTTGATACTTAGCTTGGTCACTATAGACACTCGATTCACCAAAGCAGATTGTCACCTCTCCATACTTGGTGGCCACTCCTCTGGTGGTGAGCCTCTCTCTGATTAGTTAGGCTGGTCTTCTCTTGAGATATTTGGTCTCTCCTAGGACCTGTACCATAAAAATCTTTGGAGTTTGGTAGTCCCTATCCCAGTTTTTGATCCATCCTTGACTTCCTTCTCTCTTATACTCATATCAAATTAGTTACCAAGTCATAGCAGTCAGATATAGTCTAGAATTCAGGTCAGAGAGTCCCGAGTTCAAATACTGCCTCAGATGCTAATTGTGACTTTGGAAAAGTCTCAACACCAGGGTGAGAATTTAAGAATACCCAAAAGGATCAAGCTGTAACAACTTATCCACCACATTTTTTTTTATCCACAAGGCAAAGAAAAAAGAAAGTAGCATGAAAATTTTTATTTTAAAGTAAAATATATAAATATATGTATATATGTATGTATTTTTTATATATCAGTTGATATGGCTGGTCCATCTAGTGTTGGCCTCTCAATCTAAATCTCCTCATAAAGGGTATTACATAAAGGGTAAAGAGAGTGAGAACTGGCCAATAAGGGTCCAATTCTCAGAGTACGCTTGGATTTGCAAGCTATATACTCCTCCCTGACTGCCAATGTACCTAAGAACACATGTAAACCTTGGATCCTTTTACATTTTTTAAATGAACAATCATCATGAGGAGTGCTCGGGAGAATGGTAAATTCAGGAGAGCCTTCAAAGACCTCAGGGGTTCTACTGGCAACCAGGATCACTAGCACAGTCCCAATCTGCCCATTCAGTGCACCCTGAAACAATGGGAACAATCACAGCATCTGCTTCACGAGGTTGTTATGAGAAGCAAATGAAATCAAATAATTAAAGTACATTGCAAAAGTTTGAGTGCTATATAAATGCTCACTGTTATTATTATTGTCCCCAATAACAAAACATCCATGTCCCATTCTCTCTATTCACATAGCTACCACCACAATTCTGGCCCTTGACACCTCTCACCCAGGCTATTCAATACCATACCAATAAAGATCATTTAGTTAATGGCAGAGCTAAGATCAGAACTCGGGTCTCTGGGTACCATAACCAGTGCCCATCATTTGTCTCTTCCCCTATCAGTTATCCACACAGCAGCTAAGACAGTATCCCTAAGGATTAGGAATTCCCCTCATTAAGAAGTTCTAATGGCACCCTATTGCCTGTAGGATGAAGTAAAAACTCCTCTTTGGGGCATCAAAACCTGTCCTCAGTCTATCTTTCTAGGCTTATTACAAATTATTCTCTTTTACATTCCCTTACAAATTATTCTCCTTTACATTTAAGGAACAATCAGGCCAATTTGGTTGTCCTACAACAGGCCTGATTGTTCCTTGAACAACTACCTTTTTCTGCATCTCTGTACCTTTGCACAGGCCATCCCTGAGTCCTGCCATTCACTGCCTTCTTGTCTATACCTCTTGCTTTCCTTCAAGGCTCAATTCAAGTGCCAACTCCTAAAGGTGGCTAATTTCTCTCAATTACTAATAACCTCTCCACTTTAAAAACTCACATACATTTATGTGTCATTCATGTGAGTGTGTGTGTTTGTATTTACCATTCTGTGAACATACTATTTCCCCAGGAGAATCCTTGAAAGTAGGCTTATTTCTTTGTTTTGGTAGCCATGGTGCCTAGCACAGTGTCTGCTACATGGTAGGCACTCAATAAATGCTGAGGAAATTAAATTGAATTAGCAGAGCCTTTGAGAAGCTAAGGTCACTGTCACTACAAGAGGAAAAACCAGGAAAGGATTTCAGAATTGCTATGAGTAAGAAATAAAGAGAGAAAAGAGAAACTGAAAATTGGAAGGTAGAACAAAACACTAAGACCTAACCAAGGAATTAGTATTTTTTTAGTCCTTGAGGCAGCCTAGTGTAATACAAAGGGCACTGGTTATGGTTCCCAAAGACCTGAGTTCTGATCCTAGCTCTGCCATTAACTGTGTGATCTTAAGCAAGATGCTTAAGAGAACAGAGACAGGAATTTTTTTTCCCTCTCTTTGCCCCTGTGCTTGGTGCATGGCACACAGTAGGAGCTTAATAAATGCTAGCTAATTGATCTATAAAATAAGAAGAATGAATGAAATAATCATGAAGGTCCTCACCAGCTCTATGATCCCATATTAGATATTTCTATCACTGATTAGTTTGCTGCAAATGTATTCAGACACAGAGATTTATTCCAGTTGTCAAAATGTAATTTTTGTACATTTTTCCCCTTTCAAACAACAGTAGCTAAAAAGCAACTGGAAGCTGTATAGGTATGTATGTATATATAAAAAAATGTATACACCTGTATACATATATACATGTGTTTTATAGAGGTATGCACATGTATATATATGTACATGTATATACACATACTCGTAACTTCCTGTGTATTGTGTGCATGCATATACTTACACATGAGTACATGTATATATATGTACATATTGTGTGCATATATACACATAACAGAGAGCGATAGCTAGGCAAGGAAGTAGATAGAATGCTGAACCTGGAGTCAATAAGACTTGAGTTCAAATCCAGCCTCAGACACCTACTAGCTGTGTGACCCTGGGCAAGTCACTTAACTTCTTGCCTTACTCCACTGGAGAAGGAAATGGCAAACCACTCCAGTATCTTGCCAAGAATACCCCATAGACAGTATTGGAGTGTTATGGTACAGGATCATAAAAAATCAGATACAACTGAACAACAAATATATATATTTATGTGTATGCATGTGTGTGTATGCATGCAAATGCCTATATGCATGTGTATTCCCCAACTATATCTATACATGTGTGTGAATGTATATGTGTGTTATAGACACATATGTGAATACATAGATTTATACCTATATATTTAGATTTATTTTATAATATATTACAGGTTACATGTTATTATATCATGAAATAATCTTTCAATAGGAATTATCTCAATAAACCAGCAGCATGCTAATCCGGTAATAGAAATCTCCAATCACCCAGTCTTAGCTGGAAATGGAATTTAGATCAATCAACTCATTTTATAGATGAGAAAACCAAAGCCCCTGGAACTAAAGTGACTTGCTTGAGATCACAGTTAATGACAGTCAGAACTAGAACCCAGGTCTCTGGATCCTGAGACTAATATTCTTTGCATTGCACTGTTGCCCCAAGAGCCAACTTTAAAATTTTTTTTTTTTTTTTTTTTTTTTTTTTTTTTTTTAAATTTATTTAATATATAAAATGTATAATGTCAGATTATATATACATATATATAATTTTCTTTAAATCAATGCTCTTTAAGGTGTGAGAAAACCCAGAGAAATTTTTCTTTTTGGAGATCATTACTGTGTGTGTAAGAGACAAAGCCCAAGTACTTTCTTCGTCTTGAGGAGGCTGAGAAGCTCAGTTGCCAGAGGCTTCTGGGTATTTTTCTCTTCTTGATGCTCCAGTTCTCCTTCTCTCTTTCCACGGAGGCTCCTCTGATCCCCATCTCTAAGCGGTGGCCTCACCTGTCTGCAGCAATAGCAGTGTCTTGGGCTTTCCCACTGATGTCCTTGCGACTGCCCCAGAGCTGACCTCACCTCTACCTGCCCATGTTTCCCCCGCTGAGGATGAGGAGGGGCCGGCTGGACGCGGGGGGAGTGGGTGGGAGAAGTCATCCATCAACTCCGGCGACAGCAGCAAAGGGCTGAATGGGGGTGAGAGGGGTCAGCGCTGGTCCGCACTTGAGCAGGTCAGAGGGGGGCGGAGGGGATTACAAATTGTTGAGATATCAGTGTCGAGCTTGATTGATGGTGCCGAATAAGGAGGAAGATGAGGGCTTCAATCACCAGCACGTTTGCCTTCTTCTACTTCTCTGGCACGGGGACAGACCACTGTTCTCCCATCCTCCGCTGACCTCGTCCAAGAGAGACCCTCCCCTCCTCCCACCCGTTCCTTTACTCTTTCCCTTGCCTGCTCACAGCCCATCATTCAAACTGCTGCCCCGAAACTGACCTTTTGCAGAGAGCAGCCGGCCTAAAAGAAGCGTTTCTTTCTGGGGAAAAAAAAGCCTCACTGAGGAATGTTATTAATGCCGGCTAGTGCGCCGGTAAAGAGCTGTAACAACCCCTCCTCTACTTTGCCTCCCTCGCACTCCATTGGCTCTGTTTGCCTTGGGCAAGAGAGGATGAGAACTTGGAGACCACATTTCTTTCGGGAGGTTACTTGTCTGCCTCTCTAAAGCCAGCAGATCCTCTCCTGCCTGGCTGTCTTGGCTGGTTCTCACCAGAGAACTCCTGAGGCACTCTTCTCTCAGTCCCTTTGGGTTTGCTTACCTGTAGCATGCATACCTCCCTCTAATCAACTTCTTTCCCCCTTCTGTATTTCCCAGAGAGCATTGTTTCTTAGGAAAAGAGGCAGGGTCTCTAAGGAAGATTGCTGGGACTTGTCTGTCAGAGGAAGACCCAAAGTCCACTCAAGAGCCATCAAGTCCAGAGATGTGGAGAGAGGATAGAAAGAAGACGTCAGGTTTGGTCAGGAGAAGGACAATATGCTTCTTCATGACTGGACTGCTTGCTGGATGGCTTCAGGACCTGGTCACTTTGGTGGATTTGCTTCTTTGGAGACCACACATGATGCCCATCATGCCATTTCAGGCAGTACAATGGAACACGGGAGCTGGATTTTCCAAAACCCTGACATGTCAAGGCACACACCAATGGAAGATGTTTAATAGAATTACTATTAGGCCTCCAAGTTAATGAATCACAACCGTAAGAAATCATGATAATCCAAGAGGAATTAGTGACAGATTAGCTTCAAAGCTGCCATAAAAGTGCCATGATGCTTGCCTAACGGCATGATTAATGCCCACAGCACATAATGGTATTATAATAGAACCCAAGGATGCAAACCAAAGTTTGACAGAAGGGCCTGTCCACATCCCTTTGAAAGCCTGGGGCAACCCCACCTTGGCTGGCACCTGTGGTTTCCACTAGAAGCAGGAATTTGTATTTCCTTGCAAATTATGGAGCTAAAGGGCACTGGGAACATCTGTAGAGACTCAGACCCTTGCTGAGAGCCAACTTCTGGGAGGAATGCAGAGACAAGTGCCTTATAGAATCTCTTAACTCTTTTGTCCCTAATCATATTGTAGATTCCTCAAGGAAACCTGGGCCTTACATCCCCGCCTGGTTTTGGTTCTCTAGGACAATCATCTCTAAGACTGGTGCTAATCTTTCACTGTCAAGGCCTCACCCTCAGACTCTTGATAAAATATGGCAGCCTGGTATAGAGAACAGAGCACTGAATTGGCAATTAGATTCTATCATGTGTGATCAAAAAATGGTTAATAAGTTGTTTTCTTGCCCTCAGTTTCTTCAGTTATAAAACAAATGGATTGAGTAAACTTTTTCTCCCCAAGGGTTCTGTGTCAGTTCTAAAACTCTAGTTATCAAATTATTTGAATTCACATTGAATATTTCCATTAGTCTAGAACCAATCACCATATTTCATATAATTTTCACTTCAAATAGTGAGAATCCCAATAAATA
The DNA here is from genome assembly GCF_016433145.1 of Gracilinanus agilis. Taxonomy (NCBI): domain Eukaryota; kingdom Metazoa; phylum Chordata; class Mammalia; order Didelphimorphia; family Didelphidae; genus Gracilinanus; species Gracilinanus agilis. Next base: position 171,736,067 of record NC_058131.1, on the reverse strand, counting down.
AGATCATAGCACAGGATTCATTATTTGTATTAATTGGAAGCTTGAGTATTCTGAGTCAAGAACTGATGAAGACATATTTAGTTCCTCCTTCCTCCATCACCCCTTCTCATATTCTGATTTCACCATGTTTCACCTTAGCTTTAAAGAGAGTTGAAATAGGGAAGAGTGTAATTAAAGAATTAGGGTTAGTTCAGGAGCATAATCCAAGATATAGCAGCCAACCATAAGGAAGATACCTGCACATAAGGCACTGACTTATGTAATTTCCTCAGTGTGTAGCATTCACTTAAAAATCACAGAATCATGGAGTAAGCATTTTACAAGTCCTACAAATGCTGTCTAGTCCAGACCCTCCCTTTTACAAATGGAAAAACTGAGTCTCTCTCGGGTTAAGTGACTTCTCCAAGGTCATATAGGTAGTAGATAACAAAAATGAGGTCTGCCTTCTGGATCCAAGTTCAATGTTCTTTCTTTTACCACACTGCAAGAATGATATTATGGAAGGAACATTGCCTAAGCAAGCAGTGTCCTCTCTGTACCTACTAGCTTTGTCGCCTTGGTCAAGTCATTTATGCTACTATTCTCCTAAAACCAGATAACTAGACCAAAAGCCCTCCCTCCTTTTCCATATCAAAGTGCTTGGATCTTATGTCTTTGAGAACTTACTTTCTGCAGATTCCCACCATCTATCCCCTTTATCATAAATATGGAGATAATTAGCACTACCCTCGGACTCAACAGGGATTTTCTGAGCCACTTTCGTCTTCATAATGTTAAATAAATTCTCCCCTGGGGCCATGAACCAATATCCTGGCAGGCAAATAGCTCCCACAGTGATTAACTAAGTCATTGAGGAAAAAATGGAGCCAGTCTTATAGAACCCACATAGCCTAGGAGCCCCTCTGGTGGCAAGTTCTCATCAGGTATAAGGTTGCCCATTAATGAACACTGAGAGTGAGAGGGGTACGATCTTTCCCTTAAAATCCCAACAGAGTCCAATAGTTAATAAGATTATTTTTAGGCATTATAGATTTCATTTGGTTTGGCTTTTTCGTGAAGTAGAAAGAACCCTGAATTTAGAGTCAAAATTCCTAGGTTCAAATCCTAACTCCGCCACTTACTACCTGAATGACCTTGAGCAAATTGATTAACTTCAATGGGTTTTAGTTACTTCATCTCTTAAATAAGACTGGACACCAAGATCTTGTCTAATTCTACAGCTAATACAGCATGAAAAGTGAATGCTTTGTGTATATACCTGTCTACATCTTATCACCCACGTTTACTTTACTTGGACTGTCTGAAGATTCTAAATTTCCAGGAAGCCAAATACTTAATATCTAAACAAATTTTTTCAGTTCTTTAATTTTCAATTCTAATTCACATACAATATAACCAGTAAAGATTCCATAGTCATTGGTGATAACAATGATCTAAATTATTAATGAAGATTCAAATTGCAAGTTGGGACAGACCCTAAAGAAATTTTGTGATAAAATATGGCCTCCTGGAGAAAATGGAAGTTTGGGGAATGTGAAATAGATGATAGCGATTATTAGTAACCCAAATATTAGTAACTCTTCACAACAGGCTTTCTATGGTCCCTCATTATAGAGTGGAGTTGACTTAGGATGCTCAAAAACTATGCTAATGGAGTAATAAGTATCACCAAATTTCAAAATCTCAGAGTTAGAAGGAATCTAAGAATTCAACCCAAAGGCAAAAACTAGATGATTCTATGAGTTGGAAAGGCAAAAGGCTATTTCTGCTAATGAAAGGCAAAGATTTAAGTAGAAACAAATTCATTATCAGAAAGCTGACCATGAGGTAAAGAATTCTTTGAGTAGAATAAGTGAATGTAACATCAAAGTCCGACTAGGTAATGAGGACCATCTCTGATTGACTGAGGATATGGCACCATTTTTGATAGCTTTAATAACTGCACTTCTGCAGGGAGCATAGCCAAAGCAAGGTAAAGGGAGCTAGGGAAAGAAAATGTCATTCTGGCTATGGAGAGACAACACAGATGGACCAGCCCCAGCAGGCAGCCCCAGAGTCATAATTAGAACATGGTCAAAGGCCTAGAGGCTTGAGGAAACTGATTTAAGTTGGATTATAGTTTGGGAGGAATACCTAGTTTTTAAAGTCAAGTGGACTTAGCAAGTAGATAAACTACCTTGTTATTGCATAAGGCAGATTGATTTCTTTTATTGTCCTGAGTAGATGATAAGCTTCTATCATTTACACTCATGTACACATATGTAAATTGTAACTATATTTTCCTTTTCTCAAATAGAGTCCTAACTCTCCACCAAGAGTAGGGCATATGATAATGTCTTGACTTTCCTTACTGACAATTACATCCTTCTAAAGCAGAGGAACCCACAAAGGAAATTGTTGATCTGGATCTAATTCCCACCAACAAGAAGGAATTATTTGCTTCAGTGGAAATGATGGGAACTTCTGGCAGGAGATGAAGGTCAGATATTATCTAACTATAAACCCTAGATTTTAGGAGAACAGATCTGAAAAGGTCAAGAAAAAGGATAGATAAGAGGACATTGCCTAAAATATCATAAGGGAAATTAATCTGGGAAGGATGAAAAGCTTCAAGAATGATTCAGAGAGAGGTAGCTAGGATGTTCAGTGGATGGAGTGCCAGATCTAGAGATGGTAGGTCCTGGGTTCAAATGTGACCTCAGACACTCCCTAGCTTTGTGACCCTGGCCAAATCATTTAACCCCAACTGCATAGCCCCTACTATTCTTCTGTCTTAGAACTGATAACACAATATCACTTCTTCAACCTTGGAACCAGTACACAGTATTGTTTCTAAGACAAAAGGTAAGGGTTAAAAACAAAACAAACAAACAAAAAAGAATGATACAAAGATGGATGAAGAAATCAAAGCTATATATAACTAGGGGGCAGCTAGATGGTTCAATGGATTGAGAAATGGGAAGTCCTTGGTTCAAATCTGGCCTCAGACACTTCTAACTATGTGACTGAGCAAATCACTTTACCCCCATTGCCTAGCCCTTATCACTCTTCTGTCTTAGAACTGATATACAATACTGATTCTCAGATGGAAAGTAAGGGTTTTTTTAAAGCTACATATAACTATATGAAAATTGTTCTAAATCATTATTGATTAGAAAAATACAAATCAAAACAATTCTGATATCTCACACCAACATGACAAATGTTAGAGGGTATGTGGAAAAATAGGGACACCAATACATTGTTGGCAGAACTGGGAACCAATCAAACCATCTTTGAGAGTAATCTGGAATTATCCTCAAAGAGTTATAAAATTACATGTAACTTTTGAACCAATAATACTACTATTAGATTTATTTCCTAAGGTGATCAAAGAAAAAGGGGGAAAAACTACGTTCTAAAATATTTATAGCAGCTCTTTTTGCAGTGGCAAGGAACTGGAAACTAAAGAGATGTCCATCATTTCAGGAATGGCTAAACAAGTTGTGCCATATGTTTGTGGAAACTATTGTGCCATAAGAAATAAGATAATCACAAAAAAAATCTGGAAAGATTTACATGTAGTGATACAAAGTGAAGTAAGGAGAACCAGGAGAACATTGTGCACAATAACAACATAATGTATGTTGATCAACTATGAATGACTTAACTATTATCAACAAGGCAAGGATCCAGGACAACTCTAAGGGATTCATGAAAAAAAGGATATCCACAACCACAGAAGGAACAGATGGAGTCTGAATGCAGATTAAAACCTACCATTCTTCACTGTATTTTCTCCATGAATTTTTCTCTAATGTAAGCAGTATGTCTCTTGTTTCAGAACATAAAGAACAGGGAAATATGTATTATATGATAATATATGTATAACCCATATCATATTACTTACCTTCTTGGGGAGAGGATAGGGACAGGATGAAAGGGGTGGGGGAATGAGACATAGATTTTTGGAAATAGCTAATGTGAGAATTTGTTTCTCCTAGATAAGCATATTTATTATAATTTATTATGTATTTATAACAAATATACATTATTATGTTATATATAAAAATAATAAATGGTAATAAAAAAGAATGATACAAATGGAAAAATTCTAAGAAAAAAGACCAAATATCCAAAGAAAATAATGGAGATGAAGAGAGAACTCATCAAACAATTTAAGTATTAAGAAAATATGTCCCCCCAAAATGGAAGCAATGATTGACTAAGAAGGATGAATACAAAACCAAAGCATAGTCCTTTAAGTATAGTGTCAAATGTCCTGAGAATGAACAAATAATATTGGTGATGAAAACAAAGGCTCCTAGCGAAGTTCTGTTTGGTTATTTGGGAGGAAAGGAGGTAAATCAGATAAGGAATACATCTGCTGCTACAGGTAGATAGGATGATGATAACAAGTCTTGGAGGGAAGATAGAACTGTTGGACTCTTACTTTGTTTATTTTTCTCTCTGCCAAAAAGAATGATCTTTGGAGTAGAAAGAGTGTCATAAAAATGGGTGATGGGAGTAGATAAGGAAGATAATTACAGAGATCTTAAGAAAGCCTCTAGTAGCCTTTGATAAGTTCAAATCACCTAACTCTGATGAACTACATCCTAGGGTTCTAAAAGAATTAGCTATAGAGATTATTGAAGCACAGTCAGGAATCACTGAAAGATCTCAGAGAATGAGAATTACACAAGAGTGAAGGGCAAGTGTTGTTCTCATTTTTTTTCAAGGAGAAAAAAAAAGAGACTTCAAATTATAAGCCAGGGAGCCTGACTTGGACTCCTAACAAAATTCTTAGATAGATAGATAGATAGATAGATAGATAGATAGATAGATAGATAGATAGATAGATAGATAGAAAAAAGAAAGAAAGAATATATTTTTCATGAATTCTAGAATATATTACTAAAGAGATAGGAGGCGGCTTGGTGGCTTAGAGGATTGGGAACCATACATAGAAATGGGAGGTTCTGAGTTCAAATGTGGCACTTCCTAGCTGTGTGATCCTGGGCAAGTCATTTAACACCCATTGCCTAGCCCTTACCATTCTTCTGCCTTGGAACCAATACTCAGTATTTATTCTAAGATGGATGGTATGGGTTTTAGAAAAGAGGATTGTAATTGATTATCTAGAAAAGGAATCAGCAATCACAAAGAAATAACAGAGTACCCTCAAGAAGAGGCTATGTTCAGACAAATTTGTCTCCAGTTTTGACAAGATTACTGGTCTATTATCGCTAGAGTTTACTCAAATTTTAGTCAAGCATTTGACCCAGTATCTTATGCTAATCTTGAGAACAAGATGGAGAGATGTAAATCCAACAATATAGTACATTAAGTTTTTGCTTTCAAAAAGCAAATACCACACCCCCAAATCACTGGATTGGTAACTATGGGCTATGGTGTACATTATCAAATGTCATTGTGGGGGTTTTGAAAATGATAATTTTGTAAGAAAGAAAGTAATTAAAGTGAGGACAAGGAGGTTAAATGAGGATTTTACACGTAATATTGTGTACTTGGAATAAAGATTATAAAGGATGAAGTTGGTAGGAAACTGGGAATTTTTAGAGTACTGTGGGCGGAAAATAATATCATCCCTAAGGGCACGTGTGGAGTAGTAATAATAGTAGTAGTAGTAGTAATAGTAATAGCTAATATTTATATATAGCACTTAAAGTTCTGTAAAGCACTTTACACTTTTAGCTCATTTGATCTTACAACAACAACCTTTGAGGTTGGCACTATTATTATCCCCATTTAACAGATAAAGAAACAGGGCAAACAGAAGTTAAATGACTTGCCTAGGGTCACATATCTAGTAAGCATCTGAGATAAGATTTGAATCACGTCTTCCTGATTAAAAATCTATGCACTGTGATGCATTGAAAGTTCAAATATCATTGCAAACATTTTTCTTTAACATTTTTATTTAGGAGAAATTCAGGCAGCTCACTCCAGTCTTCATTCCATGCCATTCCTGGATTCACTGATACATGAATACCAACAATGAGCCTTTCCATTTTCCTTTCCCCCTGGCCTCCCAGAAGTTCCAATCACAGCACTCAGGGACTGCTCCAAAGAAGATGTTCTGAGTAGATCTTCCCTATATGCTGCACCTACCTCATGGCTCAGGGCACCTAGGTGGTGCAACAAACAGAGCATATCACCCGAGAGTCAAGAAAACCTGAATTCAAACTTGGCCTCAGATACTTCCTAGCTCTGTGACCCTGGACAAGTCACTTAACCCTGTTTGCCTCAGTTTCCTCATCTATAAAATGAGATAGAGAAATGGCAAACCACTCCAGTATCTTTGCCAAGAAAACCCTAAGTGGAGTCACAAAGAGTTGGACACAACTGAAATGAATGAATACCAACAGCAAAACTATAGCTCAGGTCAAAAGTAGGTGATGAATTTAGGAAAAGCTAAGTCTAGGAAATTTCTGCAAGCAGAGTCCAAGCGATATTGCTCAGTTGGGGCTCAGGTGACTGAGAAGAAAGCAGTTTTGACTTGAAGCCAAGGAGTGGAACCTGGATCCTAGAAATAAAACGGGAACAAAGATGCTGAGAACACTGTCTCAGTCTTGAACTCTCGATAGTGAAAGCAGTGTAAGTTAGACAGAGAGGAGAGTGAATCCAAGGCTAGAAAGGGAAACAACCAACTTCAAAGGCTCATTGATTTAGAGCTAGAAGGGACTTTAGAAGCCAACTAGTTCCACCCCTTTATTTTACAGTTGATGAAATCATGGCTCACTTGGCCAAGGTCACATAGCTTTATAAATGTCAGGGGTAGAATTTGAATTCAGGTCTTCCTGACTCCAGTCTAGTACCTAATTCATTCTACCATGCTGCTGCTAAATTGAAAGAGACGAATAGTAAAGGCTTAGGAGGAACACATAAAATAATGTAACCTTCTGCTAACTTAACTGATTAATGTAAAATCAGTCTGCCTGCAACTTGCCTAAATCTTAAATCTCACAATGGTTAACTTGAGAAAGTTATTACTTTAGAGATCAATCCTTTCGTCCAGCCTCCTCATAGATTTATCACTAGAAAGGACCAATCTTCTCACTTTACAGAAAAGGAAACTGAGTCTGAGAGAGAGAAAGCAACTTGCCCAAGGTCACACAGCCAGTGAGTGACAGAGCTGGGACTAGAATCCAAGTCTTATGACTCCCAGTCCCAGTGCTCAAATCTGTATATAGCCTGTACCCTGAGATTCCCTCACACTGAAATAAAAATAGTTTGGATATCTTAAAATAGCTGACTATGTGTATTGTGCTACAATGCACAGGATAAAGAAGGAATCACACAGGAATGAAAAGGACAAGACCACAAGTACCAGGAGCTTCAGGTTTGGAGAAAAACTCTTCACTTCTCCCACTCCCACTTTGCCCTCTGACCCTTAACATTCTGGGCCATGGTAGTAGAAAGGCCCCAAGAGAAATGATGGCAAAGATCTTGGCTGGGGAGCCCTCTGGTAGCCCCGCCACCCCTCTTTTTTAAAAACATAGCTGGATTAGTTCCACGGTCCAGATGTGGTTCCCTGTTTCCTGGGAGATCTGGTAATTGGCCAAGACAACCCCCATAAGAAGCAAAACTAGAGAAAGAGAATACTCTCTGTCAGTTTGGCCCTGCCTGACAACCAGGTCTTGACCCAGGTACTCACTGCCATTCCTGAATCCTGCCTAATGATTCTGTAAAGTGAATGTAAAAGCCTCTTCTCTCTCTGACCTTCTGTTCTAAGGTTCCTCTCAGCTCTAACATCTTTTGATCTATGGTGACTGATCCTATACCAGCATCGGTTATCCCACAACAGGATCTGACCCATTGTTAGGAGAACTACTGCCACCAGTCCAGACTGGAAAACTTTCCCAAATGTTAAAAAATAAAAAATAAAATAAATTTTAAAAAATGAAGACGCTTTCAAAAACCACTGAACTGTCCACAGGCTTAGAAAGAGGCTTGGGAGCAATGCAGGAATGAAGGTTCCAGCACTTTATTTCCAATATAATAAAGAAAACAATAATCTCATTAGGAAGTACTTGTGAGACTAGTTAGGCTTTGAGAAATTGGCTCTGGGGTGTTAGAAAAGCAGAAAAAGAGGACAGAACGAGTTCCCGCTAGGGAAGAAATTTGTTTATTCTGAAGTCAAACTGAGAATCCCAATGGCTTTGAATGGCCCCCTAGGCAGAGAGATATATCTGTTTGGGAAAGGGCCTGTTTCTGCAAATAGGCTTTAATGTGCACATTTATTTAACATGACTCCCATCTTTCCTCACTATAGAATCTCGCAGTGGGTGACTCATCTGGGGGTGAAGGTCACCCAGTGCCAAAAGAGCACACTCAAGTTCTGGCAGATTCCACTAGCCCGGAAAGCCTTGTCATATGGACCCAGCCACGGACCATATGCATCTGTCTTTCAAGCATAAGCCAAGCTAAATATGGCAGGGCTTATCATCAGAAGGGTGACCATCAAATCATAAAATGAGGGGTTCATCACCAGAAGGGTAGACATGGAGTGATAAAATATTTTGACCACCACGACTCATGAAATCAGCTACTGAGGTATGAAAAGGTTGTGATTTGCATTTGGTGGAGGAAATATTTATAACAACGGAATCCCCAGATCCCAGAAAGTTTGAAGTATTCCAATTTCCTGATAAGGAGCTTGGAATTGGGGCCAATCCACAGCATAAAATGGAGGGGGTGGATGGAAAAGGGAGTGGCAAGCATTTTTCTGAGTTAAAAATGAATACTATTAAAGGACTCCTTAACTACGGAGGTTTTTAATCTTTTTTGTCAAGGAATCCTTTATAGACCCCTTCTCAGAGTAACATTTTTAAAATTCATAAAATATAGTACATGGGTATAACAATCAAAGTAAGACAAGGTCTAACCCAGGAGAGCTGGGTTTGAAGTTCTTAGCATTCCTGAGCCTAGGGAGTGACCAGAGGTAGCTAAGTCCTTAGGGATGTCACTGGCTCTAGATCTGGAAAGGAAGTTCTACCTTACTGCAGTCACTCATTTGGACTACATGCTGTTCTTCCCCATCCACCCTGAGAGTCTCAAGTGATCCCCAGTACTGAGGTGACTGAACTGCCCCAGCCTGGAGAGCATGGAATACGGGGAACATAGCCCACAGAAGTTCCTGCACAGAGAATTACATAGGCCAGAAGTACAATTCAAAACAAGTCAAGATGACTAAGAACTCAACAGACCAAAGCCAAGAGCGAGAAAGGACTTTGAAACCAAGAATCGCAAATAAATAAATAAGGTCTGAGAGGAGGAGGAGGTTAGCAAGGTCTGGGGTTTAAGCTGCCATCATTTGGTTCTAAGCAAAACAGAACCTCAACTGGCTGAGTCCCCATAATCTGAGGATGTGTGCAACTTTCAATACCTGCCACCTATGACTGACTTATCCTCTGTTTAATTGTTGTTGGGTTTTTTTCCTGAAGTTACATCAGCTGGCCATCTCTTACCATTGCTACTCTCATTGTTCTCCATAGCATTGGCCAAATCCTTATAGTATTCCCCAGATTGAGATAAAATACTATCCTGGGTTGTCTACAGGTATTGTTTTCCTCTTTTGTTTATTTAAGTATTCAGTAGAGAAATGTAGGCTTATAGGGTCATAGCTTTATAGCTACCTAGACAGAACCTTAAAGATCTTTTAGTCTAGGGATTCTTAATCCATGGTCCATGGTCCCAGAAGAGGTCTTTGGATATATTTAAGAGAATCTATGAACTTGGATGAGGGAGAAAAATGTACAACTTTATTTTTACTAACCTCTAGCTGAATGTTATCATTTCCTTCAATTATGACTGTAACAAAATATTATTCTAAAAAAGGGTTCATACTCTTCGCCAGACTAACAAAGTGATCAATGACAGAAAATAGATTAAGAATTTATCTAGTCTATCCCAGCTGTGTGACCCTGGGCAAGTCACTTGACCCCCATTGCCTACCCTTACTACTCTTCTGCCTTGAAGCCAATGCACAGTATTGACTCCAGGATGGAAGGTAAGGGTTTAAAAAAAAATAATAATTTATCTAGTCTAATCCTGCTTTTATAGAAATACTGAATCTCAGAAAGGCTAACTAACTTTTTCTGGGCCATATAGGTACTAAATGATGGAACTGGGATTTGAATCAAGGCTTCTGATTCTAAAGCCCTTGTGGGGTTTTTTCCCATTATACCATGCTAAAAATTATTTATAAGCATTCTACATGGGAGTGGGCAGGAGATAGGGCAGAAAGTGATGTTGGAAACTGATATTTCAATGGTTTTCCTATTATCTAGTTAATAAAGATTTAATTCCTAATTCTGGAATTCAAGATGCCTATATAGTCTACTTCTACTTTTAATCTGATACAAATCACTTTCATGTGTTCGGTGTTCCAACTGAACTCACCATCACCTGTTGCCATCCAGCTATTGTCCATCTTCATGCCTTTGATCATATCATCTACCATACCTAAGATGAACTCCCCACTGTCTCCATCTATGGAAAGCCTTCTCTTCTTTCAAGGTTCTACTTAAGTGTCACTTGCTATATGAAGCCTCCTTATGGCTCCCGCCACTACTTCCAAAGCAATGTCTCTCTGAAAATTTATCATGTTGCTTTGGTCGGGCCTTTCCTTTTCACTTATCCTACCTACTCTTGAAATAAAGTCATTCAAGTGCTTGTTGTCTCTGTTACCATCACCCACCACATTAGACTTATGATCCTTTAAAACAGGGTCCATGTCATATTTATCTTTACTTCTGAGTATGGTGCTTTGACCTTAAAATATATTTTTTAAATTCTATTTTAAATTAAATTTCAAATTAAATCAGTCCTTTTCTTAAGAATATCTCCCAACTCAGGGCAGGTAGGTAGCACAGGGGGTAGGGTATCAGACCTGGAGTCTATAGAGGACCTGGATTCAAATCTAGTTTCAGACACTTCCTAAAAGTGTGACCCTAGGCAAGTCACTTAATCCCATTTGCCTAGCCCTTGCATTCCTGTCTTACTAGGCCAGAAAGTAAGGGTTTAAAAAAAAAAAGCCTCCCAACTTCCTCAATTTCTCTAACTGAGTAAGGCAACCCAAAAGACAATAATAGCCCTAAATTTTGAGTAAAGGTGGCTTCCATGGAGTTACTAGGTTTGTCTGAGCCCTGTTTTCAAAGACAGTTATGCCAAGTATGAGTAGGAGGGTACTCTGTTTCCCTGGACTTCCTTTAATACAATGTTGGCGCTCTGTTCCTCAGACCCAATGGCTTCCTGATATGAGAGAGGAAGATGGAGCTGGTACTTTCTCCCTTCATTGAACAAAGTAAGGCAGCTCACAAAGATATACTGATGGCTGTTTACATCTTTATGGCTCAGATTTTGCTTAATTCCTCCGATGGACTTTGCCAAATTGTCTATCAAATTACCTACTGATGATTAGAGTTAGATTAGTTCATTTGAATCCTATCCTATTTTATTTGACTCGGATCCAAGTAAAAGCAAAATAGGGAATTAACCAAAGCAGGAACTGGCTGTGGGAGGACCCAGTACAGGAAAAAAAGGAACAGCAGGAAAGATAGGTAGTTGTGGAGGCAAGAATCAGACATGATGTTACACCATGAAGAACTATGGTTCCAAGAAGATAATGTGGGCTAATTGAAAGCATAACACTGGAAGTCAAGAAAGAGGATTCTATACAGCACTAGATAATTTATTTTTAAATTTAATTTAAATTTTTAAATTAAGCATTTTTTCCTCTCCCCTCTCCCATCAGTGGGAAAAAAAAAAAACAAACCTTTGTGATAAATATACATAGCCAAGCAAAACAAATTCCTGCATTAGCTGTGGCCAGAAACATATGTCTCATTCTATATATTGAAGTCTCTCTGTCAAAAGATGGATAACATATTTTAGCATAAATCCTTTGGAATTAGAATTGATCGTTTCATTGATCAAAATTCCTAAGTTTTTTCAAGTTGTTTGCCTTTATATGTTACTATAAAAACTGTTTTCCTGGTTCTACTCACTTCACTCAGCATCAGTCCATACAAATCTTCCCAAGTTTCTCTGATACTATCCCTTTCACCATTTCTTTGGTCACTTGATTTCTCCAGAGCTTCAGTGCATGAATGAGCTCCCCTTCTTTCATGCCCCCAAAGATGCAGATGGTGCAATGGTCACCTTGGGTAGAAATCTTAGCTCTCAAAAATGCTCCAAATCCCTCCTGTTTAGAGAAATGCAAATAAAAACAAATTTGAGGTACAGCCTTACACCTAGCAGATTGGCCAATATGATAGCAAAGAAAAGTAATAAATGTTGGAGGGGATGTGGCAAAATTGGGACATTAATGCATTACTGGTGGAGTTGTGAATTGATCCAGCCATTCTGGAGGCCAGTTTGGAACTATGCCCAAAGGGCTTTAAAAGACTGTCTGCCCTTTGATCCAGCCATACTGCTGCTGGGCTTATATCCCAAAGTGATAATAAGGAAAAAGACTTGTACAAAAATATTTATAGCCACACTTTTTATAGTGGCAAAAAATTGGAAAATGAGAGGGTATCTATTGATTGGGAAATGGCTGAACAAATTTTGGTATCTGATGGTGATGGAATACTATCATGCTAAAAGGAATGATGAACTGGAGGATTTCTATGTGAACTGGACAGACCTCCAGGAATTGATGCAGAGTGAAAGGAGCAGAACCAGAAGAACATTGTACAGAGAAACTGAAACACTGTTTCACAATCCAACGTAATGGACTTCTCTACTAGAAGCAATGCAATGATACAGGAAAATCCAAAGGAACTTAGGAGAAAGAACACTATCCACAACCAGAGAAAGAACTGCGGGAGCAGAAACACAGAAGAAAAACATATGATCAATCATGTGTTCAACAGGGATAAGATTGGGGTGTTGGCATTAAAAGATCACTCTATTACAAATACGAATAGCATGGAAATGGGTTTTGAACAATGACATATGTGTAACCCAGTAGATTTGCTTGTCAGCTCCAGGAGGGGGGAGGGAAGAGGGGGAAGAAAGAACATGATTCATGTAACCATGGAAAAATATTCTTAATTAATTAATTAATTGATTGATTAATGAAAATAAATAAATTTTATTTAATCTTAGCTCTCATACTTAATAGCTACCTGCCAGTGGGCAAGTTTTTGAGTTTTTGTTTCTTCATTTGTAAAACAGAATAATAATAATAATCCTTGCTTTGCCTGTCTACCAGGGTTATTCTGGGAAAATATAGCCCTTTAAAATTTTCAGGGGCAGCATGGTGGCTCAGTGGATAGAGAGCCAGGTGTGGAGTCAGCAGGTCCTAGGTTCAAATCTGGCCTCAGGTACTTCCTAACTGTATGACCCTAAGAAAGTTATTTAACTCCAACTGCCTAGCCCTTACCTCTCTTCTGCCTTGGAACCAACACTTAGTATTAATTCTAAGACAGAAAATAAAGGTTTAAGAAAAAAAATTGCAAAGCATTTTACATAAGCTATCTCATTTGTTCTTCATAACAACTCGGAGTTAGGGAGAACTACAGGTACTATTTTCCTCTTTTTAGAAGTGAGGAAACAGGCTAAAAGAGGTGGCCTTTGGTCACACAGGTAGTGAGTATCAGTAGAGGAACTAGAATCCAGGTTTTGCTAACTTTAACACTAACATTATCAATTATACAGCCCTGCCTCTATAAAAATATTAGTGTTTCTTATCATTATTGTTACTGTCAATGGACCTAGGGACTGGGTATAAATGGATGCAATGATTTTCTCTTCCCATCCACTTAATTTGACAAGTTAGAGCAAAGGAAAACAACATACACAGAACAAGAAATGCAGTCTTATCTGGGAGACTTCTCATCCCCAGACAAGAAGTGCCCATATCTTCTTTATCATCAGAAAGTAATAACTCAGCCAACCACCCCACCATTCCCTGCTTACTCACATGTAGGGCCCTAGAAGAACTAATGTGACTTTCCAATAACATTGCATACTGTGTGTCTTGTATATTCATTTTTTTTTTGCATATTCTCTCTAATATTAGAATGTAAGTTGCTTGGGGAAGCAAAGTCACTCAGTGGATAGAGATCAAGGGTTGGAGGCAGGAGGTCCTGGATTCAAATGTGGCTCAGACACTTCCTAGCTGTGTGACCCTTGGCATGCCACTTAATCCTAGTTGCTTAGCCCATACCTTTCTGCCTTGGAACCAGTATTTAACATGGATTCTAAGACAGAAGGTGAGAATTTTTTAAAAGAGAGAAAAAAATGCATTCCACTAAATCTTAAAATTCTGGAGCCTTCTGGCCCTGTAAAGAGTCTCTGTAGAAAAGAGATTCAACAAACGTATATTGAGTGTCAGTGACATGCTCAGCTCCTTGCCTCAATATGTGGAACCAACTCTGCCATGAATTAGCTCTGTGACAAGCAAGTCCTCTGGCCTATCTGGGTTTCGTCTCCCTCATCTGCAAAATGAGGGGATTCAAAGGTGACTAAGAAGCCTGCAGCCCTTCCTGGACCTTAAGTGAAGCCTTTTTGAGAAATAGTCTAAGGAAACACAAACCAGGCTGTGACTTTGCTCACACAGTGACTGAGTCCTTGGTTATGAGGGTTCTGGTTTTTCTTGACTGTCCCAGCAATGACTGTAATGAAGTTAACACAAACCTCAGCAAAATTTTTCTACTGTTTAAAGTGGGTTTTGTGCAAAGTAAAAGCCCTGTTATGCATCAACATTTTAACACAGGATTAATATGAAAATGCTTCTCTTTTGAACAATAGAAAATAATTCTTAAAGCCACATTAGAGTCAATTGACCAGTCAATAAACATTTACTGAGTGCCTACAATGTGCCAGGCACTGTGCTAAGTGCTTAGGACACAACAAAAAATAAAAGATAGTCCCTGCTCTCTAATAGCTCATAATCTAATAGAGGAAACAACATGCAAATAAATATGTACAGACAAGCTATATACAAGATTAATTAGAAATAATCAACAGAAGGAAGGCATTAGGATTAAGAGAGATTTGGAGAGGCCCCCTGTAGATGGGGGAACTTTATCAGAAACCTGAAGGAAACAGAGAAACCAGTAGATGGAGATGAGGAGGGAGAGTGTTCCATGCATGGGGGACAGCCAAATAAGAAAGCTAGTCAGGAGATGGGATTTCTTATGTCAGAAAAATCTCGAAGGTCAATATCACTGAACAAAAGAGTTTTGGGGTGGGTGTATGGTTGTAATGGAATACTATTGCACCAAAAAGAATGATGAACAGAACGAATTCAGAAAAACCTAGAAAGACTTATATGAACTAATGTTAAACGAAATGAGCAGAACCTGGAGAACAATGTATACAGTAACAAAAATATTATGCAATGATCAACTGTGAAGGACTAAACCATTATCTGCAAAGCAAATCTCCAATATAATCACAAGGGACTCATGATGAAAATACTATCCACAGTCAAAGAAGGAAGTGAATCTAAATGTAGATCAAAACATGCCATCTTCCACTATATTTTCTTCACGTGTGATATGTGTCTTCTATCATGAGATGAGCAATATGGAAATATATGTATTACATGAAAGCATGAGTATCACCTATATCAAAGTATTTACTGCCTTGGAGAGAGGGGAGGAGAGGAAGAGAGGGAGGGAAATCTAAATTTTAAAATGTCAAAAAAAGCAATTGTCAAAAATGTTTCTATATACAACTGAAAAACATTTTAAATTGGAAGAAAAATTAAAAAAAATCTTCCAACAAAAAGAGTATTGAAGTAAAGGATTGTAAAAGATAAAAAAAGATGAAGAATGTGGGGGGTTGTTAAAGGAAGGTCAAAATAGGGATGGGGTGCTACTGTCTACTAAAAGTAGATGGAATGATAAAGACTAATAAGAGATGACAGAGCTGCTCAATAATTCTACCTGTTTTCTCTGCTAAGGAGAATAGCCTTTGGATTGGAAAGGATGGAACAAAATGGCGAATAGAGAATTGAAACACAAAATAAATAGGGAGAGTATAGGAGAGCCCCTAGCTGACCTTGATGAGTTAGTATCAGCTGGTCCAGTCCAACTACATCCAAGAGTTGAGACTTTTAATTGTGGAGAACAAGGGAAGTCATACAGGAAGGTTTAAAGTAAAACTTTTTGCCGATTTTTCAAGCAAAGAGATTGGATATCTTCTTCTGGGATATAGGTTAGTGAAATTGATTTTGCTTTTTGGCAAAATGCAAGAATAAACTCCCTAAAGGGATGATTATTGAACATCTAGAAAAGGAAATGGCAATCACAAAGACAAGATGGAGAGATGAAGGCTAGACAACAGTACAATTAAGTAGATTCATCACTGGTTTAACAGTCAGATCAAAAGAATAGTCATTAATGGTTCAATATCAAATGGGAAGATGAGCCAGAATGTCATGCCCTAGGGATGACTTCTTAGTCCTGTACTATTAAACATTTTGAATAATGATTTAAATAAAGACATGTATGATAGGCTTTTTAGGCTTTCAGATAACACAAAACTAGATAGCTAATGCATTGGATGTAGAATCAGTATCCAAAAGATCTCAAAAGACCAGAATTCTGGGCTAAGTTTTATAATATCAAACTTAATAAATATAAAAGTGAAATCTTGTACTTGGGTTCCAAAAATCTACTATATGAGGACAAGATGAAGAAGGCATGACTGACTAATCATGACTCAACAGTGTGATATAGTAGCCAAGGAAGTGAAAGTGATCTTAGATTACACTGAGGGGCAGAGCATCATGGATTAAGGAGTTTGCAACCCCTGGTCAGACCACACTTGGAGTAATGTGCTCACTTCTGGGTACCATGTTTTATGATAGACATTAATAAGATGGAGAATATCCAGCAGACAGTGATCTAAATAGTGAAAGGCTTCAAGATTATGCCAGTGGCACTTATAAAGTTTATTTCAAAGAGAAAATCTAGGAGATGGGGATGGAGGTGGGAATGGAGGGGTAGAAGTGGGGAGACAGAGAGGAATGATAGCTGTCTTCAAATATTTGAAGAATTGTCATGGAGAAGAGAAGTTAAAAGTTATTCTACTTGACCCAAAGAGAACATGAAGCAACAGGTAGAAAATATAGAAAGGCAGATTTCAGCTTCATGTAAAAAAAAAAAACTTAAGTTGTTAAATAAGTATTATTCAATAATAGAATGGGTTTCTTTGGAATGCAATAAGTTCCTCCTTGCTAGATATCTTCAGTGAATGCATCTAACAAAAACTGAAGAGATTCAGTGCTTAGTTTGAACCAGAATATGTGAATGGTCCACATTGTGTATTGTAGAGGGGATCTTACTTAGGGAGTGTTGGATTCTGTGTTCTATGGGGTCCTTTCCAATTTTAGGATTTTGTGATACCAGAAAAAAAAAAGATGCAGGGGATTGAAAGAAGAGAAACAAAAGTACAAGACGATTTTGATAAGCCATTAGATATTTGTATAGTGTTCATTTCTCCTCCCTTCACCAACTCCATAGGGTTATCCCTTGTTCCAGCTAGAAATTAGGCAACATGGGTTGTGCTAAATGAAGGAAGGAAGGAAGGCACCTATTATGGGCTTGACACTGTGTTATAAATATTATTTCATATGAATCTCCCAATAACCTTGGTGATAGGTGCTATTGTTACTGTCATAGTTTCATAACTGAGTAAACTGAGGCAAAAAAGAATTTAAGCAATTTGGCTAAGTATCTGAGGCTAGATTTGATCTCAGATCTTCCTGACTCTAGACTCATTGCTCTACCCACCATTCCACCATAAAATAATATGTGCTGGGCTGCTGATATTTATTGAGTACATGCTGCATGCCCAGCCCTAAGTTTTCATAGTACTTTCATTAATAAGGAAGGTCATAATCAAGATGGGAAAATAAGACATCTACATAGGCAAAGAAGGGCTATTAAATGTAATCACATAGAAAAGGGTAGATAGAAATCCTGTCCCTCCTCATTTAGAAAAGCCTGAACCATAGACATTCAGTCTATCAAGACAGAACAATCAAATACTAGCAATGGTTTTTCCCTTAAGTCTTCCATTTTCGGGTTCTGGGTTAAGATGGCGGCAGAGTAAGAAGCAGCTCTTAACCTCTCCTGACCAAAACACACAAAACTCCTCAAGGGGACATAAAAACAAGTCCAGATGAACGGAGGGACCCCACAACAGGGCACAGCGTGGAAGGTATGTGGAATCGAGGCATTTCCACGATATAAAGGGGTGAAACAGCTGTCACTAAATCACGGGCTGAGCAACCACCCCACCCCCACCCCCTCCACACACAACACCTATAGCACCAAAGCCAACTAAAAAGAAATAGAGCAAGTTTGGGGCACCCATCGAGTCATTGGCAGCTCCGGAGCCTGTTCCTGAGAGCAGCAAGATTTAGGACCCCAAAAAGCTAATGAACGCACACAAAATCTGAGCGCGGGAGCAGGTTGCTGAGAGCAGACGCAGAATGCGGCTCAGAGTGTAGATGCAGGCGGAGGCGTGGGTGAAGGCAGACACAGCCAGGAGCTAAAGCTCTGAAAACCTGAGTGGGGAACCAGTGCAGACGGGTATACCACTGTGGAAGCAGCGCCCTGAGACTTGTAAAGAAACCTCCAGCAGAGGATCAAGCAAGGGGGTCCACCAGGGGACTGGACCTTGGAAAAAACCAGAACTCAGACCTCAGGAGCCAAAAGACCGCGGAGAGACCCTGAGCGCGAGGATAAACCTGAGAAGCTGCTGGGCTAAAGATGGCTACCCAGAATCAGGAAGTTCAGAAGAGAAAGATTAACAACAAGAAAAAGAAGTCTTTAACACTCGACAACTTTTACACAGAGAAAATCCAGACAACCGAGCAAACAGAGGAGGAGAACAAACAAGCATCCAGACCCTCCTCAAATAAGGAAAACTCCTCACAAGCTATGGAAGAGTTCAAAACTGAGATTCTGGGGAAGATGGAAGAGATGTGGCAAGAAAATAACAGTTTAAAAGGTAGAATCTTGCAATTGGAAAGTGAGGCTCAGAAATCAAATGAACTGATAAGCAAATTGAACCAGATTGAAAAAGAAAACCAAAAGATCATAGCTGAAAAACAGTCCCTAAAGGCTAGAATTGAGCAATTAGAAGCTAATGATCTCTCAAGACAACAAGAACAAATTAAGTCTTCCATTTTCCTTGAAATGACAAAAGACTATATTATTCATTCATTCAACAAGCATTTATTTTGTCATTCAGTTGATTTCTGTCTTGTCCAACTTTTTGTGACCCCATTTGGGATTTTCTTGGCAAAGAAACTGTAGTGCTTTGCTATTTCCTTCTCCAATTCATTTTCCGGATGAAGAAACTGAGGCAAAAGAGTAAGTGATTTGCTCAGGGTCATATAGCTAGTGTCTGAAAGTGTCTTCCTGAGCTCTATCCACTGTACCACCTAACTTCCCTAAAGCATTTATCAGCAACCCTATTATTTACTACCAGTGAGCCAGGAGCTAGAGCTACAAAGACAAAAATAAAACATCCCTTCAGAGAGCTAATACTCTATTGGGAAAAAACAGAACATACACAGAAAAGTTAATACAAACAAGATGCAAAGAAACTTCTATGAGGAAGAGCTCTTGGGCAGATCTTAGGCAGATCAGGACAGGTTTGAACTGAGATTTGAAGGAAGTCTGGGAATTTTCCAAAATATGGGTGAGAAAGGAATCCATTCCAGGATTCTAGGAACAGCCTGTATCTATACTAAGACATAAAGACTGGAGATGGAAGGTTGTGTATAAGAACACAACCAGAAGAGTGATTGGAATCTAGGATGTGGGAAGAGTCTAGGAAGGTAAATTAGAGCCAAATTTTGAGTCCCTTTAAGAGTCAAGCAGAAAAGTTTGCATTGTAACCTATGCTGGGTATACAATTAGCATTTAATATGTGTTTGTTGATCAACCGATTCATCTCAAAGGCAAGAGAGAAACACTCAAGTATCTTGGGCAGAGGAGTGTGCTTGAGGAATATCAGTTTAGCAGCTGTAAAGGAAGATGGATTAAAGAGGGAAGAAAGGAGAAGCAGATGGAGGACACTGACCCCACATGCTTACAAGACTGTTCCAGCCCACTTGGAAAAATTGGCAACCTGCACCCATGAACTCTGACTCAATCAGTTCCAGCAGAAGCACAAAAGACATTTTCCATCTTCAAAGGTCCTGGTAAATGTTACTCAATAGCCTCCTCCCAGAGCTACATGCCCTTCCCCCCTTCCAGGTCAGCAGAGGTCAGGGATTAAGGGTCACACCTGGCCAGGCACAGCACAGATTCTGCCTCAGACCCCATCTAAAGAGATAGTTCTCTCTCCCCTCCTACCTTGCCCTTAGCAGCAAAGGTTAAGATTGCTTAAGGACAGAAGGAAAAGAAGGATTGGCTCCCATAAAAGCTAAGGCCCAAGACTGAATGACCTTTAAGCCAAAGGCAGCTTTGGTCCCCTGCCAGGACACCAGGGTTTCAAGACCAGAGAGTGGGGAAAGGGGTGGAGGGAAGGTGGAAGCATGGAAGGCCAGAGGAACAGGTCAGCTGGCTAGTGACTGACAGCTCCAGACAGGTTTCATTGACCCCTCTCTGACCCTAATGGGCTCCAGTTGTCTTCTGATCTTTGCTGAGGCAAGAGCCCTCCTGTTAACTTTTACCAGGCTCCTTTGACATGGAGAGCTAATGAAGCAATGAGAGACAGAAGGGGAAACTTGGGGCTCTGGAGCAAGAGGAGTCAGGGAAGAAGACAAGATATCAATAGATTCAGCTTCATCTATGTGTCAGGGTCCCATTTATCTCTCCCACCATCAAATCTTTCAAACCCTGTCCTAGAACTCTGGGCTTGGACACCATTTTGTTTTAAATCCTGCTTACCTCTTTCTCTCTGGTAGAGCCCCTGATTCACCAGGCCAAAAGCACTTGGATATAAGGCAAAATTGGGACCCAGTGCTCAAGGTTAAAGACTTGGGACTCCAGTAGGTCATTTTCTAACTCTAATCACTGGTTAGTTTGACTTTGAATTGTTCATTTTTCCCAAGGCCGCCTGGAAGCAGGGCCAGCTAAAACCCAGACCCAGACTCCTACCCTGTTGTTCTCTTCACTCTACCAAATATATCTCCCTTGAGGTATCCAAGGAAAATCAGGGGTTTTCCAGAGATTATACATCAAATGATTATGAAAGCCAAGATTCTAACTCAAAGGATCATTATAGTGGTCTATTCTGTCAACATTAGATGGTTCCTGCTGGATCCTTCCTATCTACTCCAAGAGTCAACTGTTAAATTTTCAGTGTGAACATTTACACTTTGGAAATCAATCAATCAACAAACATGCAACAAGTCCTACAAATCATGGCTTGATTTATAGATTTGTTGCTTCTCCAGCCTTAAGAAAGGGACAGAGAGAAAATGTTAATCATGCGGATTAAATTTTAAACTTTAAGTCCAACAGCACATTTTTTTCACCCTGAGAGTCCCTTGTTAAACATTTACCAACGTACTCATGAATCTTATCCATAGCAGGAGCTAGTTGACAAGTTGGCTTTTGAGTTGCCCAGCTGTCAGGTAGTAGCTTTGTACAACTACGTTAATTAAAAACACACACACCTTTATTAAGTACTTCCTACTTAATTATGCTTGGTGATAGGAAAGATGCCAGGCTCAGTCATGTACACAAAATAAGACAATCCTTTCCCTCGTGGAGTTTATAATCTAATGAGGGGATAGATCGCACTCCAACACAAATAACCAGAACACATGATAATAATACATGAGTAAGTGTCCAAGAGAATATGCGTTACACTACAAGAAGCCTTTCCTGACCCCTACCTTATAGCATTCTCTCATTAAATTACTCATTATTATTTTGTAGATATTTTTTATTTCCTGACTTGCGTACATGTGTGCATTCTCCCAATAGAATATAAGGTCCTTGAGGTCAGGAACTGATTTGTTTTTGCCCTCGTGTCCAGAGCTCCTAAGCCATGCCTTATACATATCAGGAGTCTGATAAATATTTATTGAGTTGACTAGATGTCATTACCAATAAGGGGGATCTTGGAAGGCTTTCTGGAATAGATAACATTTTAGCTGCCCATTAAAGGCTAGGTAGGAATTTTTTAAAGTGAAGATGAGGGAGGATGTGGGTGAGCAAAAACATGGAGAACAGCCAATAATCTAGAGTGTCCGGAGCATAAATCATCTGACAAGATGTAGAATGAGACAAGAGGTGATAGATTGTGAAGGGCCTTGAATTCCAGGCTAATGAGCATCGGCTTTATTTGGTAATGAGAACCACTGGAAGATCTATTTGTTGGACCGCATTAAGTTCACACCCCAGGTTAAGTGTTAAAAATAAGATTATAGAGTTGCAGGAGTTCCTCGCCTGTTTTTGTATCATGGATCCCTGTGCTAAAGCCTGAATCATGTGTTTTCCTACTCAGAATCATGTATTTTAAATGCATAAAATACTTGAGATTAAAAAGGGACCGATTGTATTAAAATATAGTTAAAATAATTTTTTAATAAGTTCATGGACCCCAAGTTAAGAAGCTCTAAAGAGTTGATGGGACTGCATAGGCCATCTAGTCCAACCCCTTTGTTTTATAAACGAGGGGGAAAAAAAGAGAGAACCAGTGAGCTAAGGGACTTGTCTGAGAACACTAAGAATTTGAGGACAGCTGTAATCCTTGGAACTTCCAACTTACTTTGTCATCACTTTCTTTGCTGAAGGCACAGGCCCCAAATGGAACTAGCAAACACAGCTCTGGGAAAAACAACATTTACATACTTGGAGATATTAGGAGAAAAGGAAAAGAAACAGACTTTGCCTTGGGTCAAGTCAGCTCAGATAGGCCAGCTCTCTGGCATAAAGGCCATACAGGGCTAAAAGATTTACCCTAAGACATCAACAATCAGGAAAGACAGTTCTGGTACAGGAGAGCCAAACCTACCTCATACTCCTATTACAGCTCTACTGAGCATGGCTCCAAATAATAGCAGTATGGTCCTAGGAGATCAGTAATGGCCAGAGCTTAAGAAATTATTAGAAATGTACATCTCAGGGGGCAGCTGGGTAGCTCAGTGGATTGAGAGCCAGGCCTAGAGACAGGAGGTCCTAAGTTCAAATCTGGCCTCAGATACTTCCCAGTTGTGTGACCCTGGGCAAGTCACTTGACCCCCATTGCCCACCCTTACCACTCTTCCACCAAGGAACCAATACACAGAAGTTAAGGGTTAAAAAAAAATTTTAAAAAAAAAGTAATGTACATCTCAGGAAGCAGCAAGGTGGCTCAGTGGATAGAGAGCCAGGCCTGGAGACAGGAGGTCCTGGATTCAAATATGGCCTCAGATACTTTGGGCAAGTCACCTAACCCCAACTGCTTAGCCCTTACCTCTCTTCTACCTTGGAATTCAGTACCAATTCTAAGACAGGATGTAAGACTTTGTTTTTTTTGTTTTTTTTTTAAGGAAATATGCATCTCAAAATCCCCCCTTCCCATGGCCACCAAATCTAGACCTTTATTATGGCTTGCAGGATAAAATACTTAATCTGGCAGTCAAAGTCCTTTATGATCTGGCCTCAAGCTACCTTATCTCTCACTACTTGCTCCAAATCACTCTTCATTCTAAACAAATTGGTCTCTGGGACTGGGTGAAGCATACCTAGAAGAGACAATTCATCATAATAAAACATTAGATTTGGTATCAGAGAATATGGGTTCAAATACTGATTCTTCTACTTACTACTTATGCAACTTTCTCTTTTTATTTTCCTCATGTATAAAATGAGGGGAGTGGGAGTAAATAGCCTTTAAGCTCCCATCCAGCTTTTAGACCTATAAATTCTTTGGCATCTGATTCCCGGAAACCTCATACTTAGTCTTAATTCCAATCCTTTGCTTGGATAGCTTCTGAGGTTCAGTTTCCTCTTTTATAAAAAAATGGGGAGGGGAGGCGAGAATCATTGACCTTACCTCATTAGGGCATTATGAAAACCAAATTGAATCATGTATGTTATGTAGTTTGTAAACTTTATGTTTTGTTGTTGTTTTATTTATTTATTTGTTTGTTTGTTTGTTTGTTTATTTATTTATTTATTAGTTTATTGTCTCATTTCATACTCTAATTGTTGTTGAATAGTTGTTTCATGTGTGTCCAACTCTTCTTGACACCATTTTGGGGGTTCTTTTGGCAAAGATGCTGAAGTGGTTTGCCATTTCCTTCTTCAGCTTATTTTACAGATGAGGAAACTGAGGCACGCAGGATTAAATGACTAGCTGAGTTGTTGTTATTTACTACTATTAATCATAATCATCCTACACACCAATTAAGGTTCAAACAAATTCCCACCTAGCCCATAAGACTTTTCCAGACCAATCCAGCCCATAGTCACTGACTTCACTGAATCCTTATTGTCCCTTCTGGTTCAATGTATATTTTTATCTGTTTCCTCTGTGCTGGGGTTTTTCTCTTCTCAATGAACCTATAGGATTCTGGAAGAGAAGGATAGTATATTCGTAGGTTTTTATCAAATGCTGAATAAATAAATTAAAAGGTAGGGTGGTTGAACATTAGGGAAGTTGTAATTTGTTATCAGAATGGCATTTATTGGCTATAGTTAAGAAACCCAGGAAAAACACATGGATCTTCCATTAGGGAAATTCTTGAAGTTTCCCCTCACACCTCAAAGTACTTCTTCCCCATATCCTGCCTTCAGTAGGCAGGGACCATGACTGTTTAACCAACTCTGAATGGCACCTTGCTCAGGACCCTCCCTGACCACCATGCAGAGGGTTCATAAAATGCTTCTGGATGATTGATGATGACTGTGACCCACCACTGACCCTTCCTAACCTGGGAACCAGCTGATGCTCATGAGGAGTCCAGACTGCCTCTGGTGCTATTTGAAATGCGGGCACCCCAGCCCAAGATTTACTGATGGTTTTATTCAACTTCTAAAAGAAACCCTTGATGTGTAACCAGCTCTGTATTCATGCAGGGTCTCTGATCCCCAGCATGTCCATGGAAAAAGCTACAGAGGCCATCCTACACTCTCTCTGCCAATTAACGAGAAGGAAAAAATTAAATTAAATTAAAATATATATATGTGTGTGTGTGTGTGTGACACACACACACACACACACACACACATACACACATATAATATAAGGCCTAAGAATCTCCAAACAAGTAGCATCACTTGTATGCCCTTGGGCAAGTTATTTAGCCTCTCCCTAAGACTCAGTCTTTTCATCTATAAAATGAAGGGGTTGAACTAGATGGTCACTGAAGTCCCTTCTACAGTCCTAAAGATGCTAAGAATCCTGGGGCTTTATGACCTCTCTTTTCCTCCTATATGTGTATATGTGAGAAAACAGAAAGGAATAAGAGGAGGAATAAGAAGGAAAGAAAAAACAGTGGAAGATGGAAAGGGGAGGAGAAAAAAAAAGAAAACTGGAAAGAAGAAAACTTCCTTGAACCTTCTCTGCCTCCTTCTCAACATTTTACCTTGTGCCAGGGCACCCCAATATTTCTCTCACTCCCTGCTCTTTTTTTTCTTTTTCCTCTTTTCTTCTCATCTCCTTTCTTTTTCTCTTCTGCTTTTCCTTACACACACACACACACACACACACACACACACACACACACAC
>NC_058131.1:171673387-171696262 GCF_016433145.1 Gracilinanus agilis | reverse complement strand
TTTCCACTAGTAAAAATCAAATCAGTTTCTGATGTGGAACCATTGACATTGAAAAGAATTCTGGTGGAGAGAATTTTCTTTTCTGTTTTTTTAGTAGCCTGGAGCCTGAAGAAGCATTTCCTGGGGTTTGCTTCCTGAGATGATGGCTACAGAGACTGGTCTGGAAGGAGGACTACTGGTCCAGAAAGTGCTGCCACTCCCAGGGCTTTGGGGCTTATCTATCCTGAGAGGACAAGCATTTCCCTAATGCATCATATTTTTTCCCACCCATAACCAGAGGAGGATTTACTCAAAAGAAGAGAAAGTTGCCCCTAGGACATGATTGACCCCAACTTCCTGCCCTAACCACCCTACTCCTAACTTTCTTAACAGCTTCCTGATCATCTAAAGGCATAAAAACACCCAAGTCTGGGGCAGCCAGGTGACTGAATAGATAGAAAGCCAGGCCTGTAACCAGGAGGTCCTGGGGTCAAATCTGGCCTCAGATACATCCTAGCTGTGTGACTCTGGACAAGTCACTTAACCTCAATTGCCCAGACTTTATTGTTCTTGTTCTTCTACCTTGGGACCAATAAACAGTATTGATTATAAATAAATAATAATAGTAATAAATAAATTATATATATGTATATATACATATATATGTATATGTATATATATATGTATATGTGTGTGTATATATATATAAGCTAAGGGTTTAAAAAAAACTCCCAGTCATATGGAGCTCAGACTCAATGAATTTCTGAAGATCATGTAAGTCACCATGTTCTTCACCCTATTTGGTCCTAATGACTAGACACATTTCTATATGGAGTCTAGGGGTGCTTCATAAAGATAATCTATGTGCCATTGTACCCTCATAGTGAATCCTTGCTGTGTTAGGGGAGAATAAACCTCCTTTTCTTAATTGTTCCTTGACTACAGAGTACCTCCTTTTGTCCCAACATCAAACCTGAAGAACAAGACCATTGGAGTTAAAGCCACCTCCAACTTGTCCATGTGTGGTAGTCAGTCAGCAGTTGCTACTGATGGTACTGAGACAGGTCAGTCCCTTTTCCATAGTGATTTCTCCCTTCATTACTGGTTACAAGGCCTAGGCTGAAAGCAAGACTGGAAGGCCATGCTACTCCCCTGAGATTTGGATTTAGGAACCTGGACTAACCCTATCAGCATCTATGGAGATGGCAAAATTAGAAACAACACATGCAAGCTCCAGAGGGGTAGGTTGAGGCTTTACCTAAGGAGGAAACTCTAACAATGAAAACTGATTAAAACTGGATAGGCTGCCTTGGAAGAAAATTAACTCTATCACTATTGGTCATCAAGGGGAAATACTAGAGGAGGCCTTGACAGAAAAATGGTAGAGGAGTTTCCTTTGGGGTAAGAGAACCTCTGAACTCCTTTCCAGTGACAGGAGTCTATGGCTTATAAACATATTTTTTAACCTTTACCTTCTATCTTAGAATCAATATTAAGTATTTGTTCCAAGGCAGAAGAGTGGTAAGGGCTAGGAAATGGGGGTTAAGTGACTTTGCCCAGGGTCACACAGCTAGGAAGTGTCTGAAGTCTGATTTGAACACAGGAAGTTCCATCTTCAGGCCTGGTTCTCTGTCCACTGAGCCACCTAACTGTTCCTCTATAAATTTATTGATCATGGGGCAGCTGGGTAGCTCAGTGGATTGAGAACCAGGCCTGGAGAGAGGGGAGGTCCTGGGTTAAAATCTGACCTCATACACTTCCCAACTATGTGACCCTGGACAAGTCACTTGACCCCCATTTCCTACCCTTACCACTCTTCTGCCTTGGAGCCAATACACAGTATTGACTCCAAGTTGAAAGGTAAGGGTTAAAAAAAAAAGAGTAAAAAAAAAATTATTGGTCATGGCCCTCCCCAGAAAGCATGATTGACCCAAATCATACATATAAACACATTCTTTTCACTCAGCAATTTTTTCACTCAGCAATTCCTTTCCATGGAAAATCTAGTTAAAATGAACATGAAAGATGGCTCTGATTCGAAAAAGAGAGGGAAAGGATATCACAGAACTGTTTTCAGGCTGTCACAAAGACATGACAAAAAGGGAGGATTATTACCAGGAAGGTAGGTTTCATCAGCATTACCTTAGCAATGGTAGAGCAAGGAGAGATGCATGGCAATTCTCCGTATAACCAATATGTGCTTTAGACCCAGCTAGTAGTATCATTTCCTTATGTCTCTAAGTCCACTTCCAGCTCCAGCTGCAAAGTACCACTGTGTTTTGAAAGGTCCTTCCTACTTAAAGTCAGGGTGATTTCTCCAGTGTGGACACTCCTTCTCCTAACACAGATGGCAACTCTCCAGTTCTTAGTAGGCAGTTTCATGAGCTTCTGTGGCTTAAGAAAAATTTTACCTTAGTGACCAACATCATAGTGATGAGCCTTTCCCAAATAGCTAAGTTGGTCCTGAGAAAATAGACATATACAGTGTGTTACTGGGTGTAAAAAAGATGGGGCACCAGGGATGTAAATGTGTCCTAATGGTTTGTGGGTACACACACGGGGTTGAAGGAGAGACAGGACCAGCCAGGATAGGGAGACCAAGAATCAAGAATGGCAGTTAGCCCCAACTGTCACTCTGCTCACCCTAGGCCAGGGTCTTTGGAACCAGCAGGCAAGGTAAAGGGTTTTAACAGTTTTAATTATGATTTACTAATAAAGGTGGGATTGGGAATTCTACACTTAAAACCCTAAAGGGCAAATCACAGGGGCAAGGGGAGGACTTGTCTACTCTAACTCTAATTGACCTAGGCCAGGCAGGGCTCAAAGGAGCAGTTCTGGAGTCACTGGGAAGGCTGCTTCAAACCTGGTTCCAACCAGGTTTGACCAGCACAGCTAAAGGGCCTGAGGGTGACTTTGAGGGTTCTCAGGGTAATCCAAAGATGATCACAGGATGCCAAAAGCCAAGGTGGTCCAAGGTACCCAAGTAGAGAGAGTGTGCTTGAGATGCTGTCCACCAGATCCCAAACCCCTCCTCTACTTGGTGCAGCTCTGCAGGTCTTGTCCCCTTGTTGAAAGCCACCACCACTCGGGATCCCAGGGAATCAGGATGCAGGGTGTCCTTAACTCTGAGATCTCCCAGGGTTAGCAACAGTTTGTACTAACCACTAATGGAGTCTCTCTCAGAGCACAAGCAACTTCCTGTTCCTTCTTTCCATCTTGGAATGCTCCAGCCCTTCCTGCTAGGTCCATAAAAACTATATGTAACTAATACTAAATGATCTTCCTCACAACATGGGTCCATGCTCAAAGAATTTCTAGCTTAATATGACCTATCCAAAGCTTTGACTCCAAAGATAGCCTTTGAGAATCAATTAATCAAACCATCAAGAATTTATATCAAGCATTTTCTTTGTGCCAGGTGCTGTCCAAAGCAATGGGGATACAAATTTTGTACCCACTTCACCCAACTCACTGGCAGGCTATCATCCCCAGAGGATGATGACTAATAATCCCTTTGTGGTTATAAAGGTAACCCTGAGGGGTTGGGGTTTCTAGTACTGCTCCTCACAAGCATCTGCTAGAGAGCTCATTGCTATTCATCAGAGTCTGTTAAATTCCAGTGTGAGAAATGGAAGTAGCCCTTGTCCGACCAGCAAAGGACTTCAAAAAGGGATTTACTGAGAAGAGAAGAGAGAAGAGTAGTTTAAAAATATTTCCGTCACCACCCCCAAACCAAACATATACTCTTGCTTTGATTCTACAGAATCTGTGGGGCGAGTGAGCTCAAACTTAAAGCACAACGGTAATGAGACATGTGTAGAGAACCCTTGGAACAAAGATTCTAATTCTAGCCCTGGAAAGTCCTCTTCCTTTGAAGGGTCCTTACAGAGTTTCCCCAGGTGTTGCTCTCAGCTAGACTCTGAGAATCAGTAGCCTTTCAGAGTCTATAGCCAACATTTCTTCCATTAAAAGCAGAATCATAATCCCTGAAGCCATCATTGTCCTCTGATTACTAATTTCCACGACTACCTGCATGTGTATTCTCTAGCTTTGGCTACAACTAGGAACCAACACTACCTACTTCAGTGGTTATTGGCTCAGATAGATCACAAAAAGATAAATACCAAAAACATTTAACCTGAAAACATTTAACCTAACAGACATTGCCTGAATGGGAGACAGGAAAGCCACCCTTCCCCAAGGCTAGCATCTTATAGCTCTTTGCCTCCTTTACCATTAGAAAGGAAAAAGATTCTGAATTTGGTAGTCATCTCTTTGTAAACTCATTTCCAGGCGAAAATTTATAGGCTGTGTTTATCTACTCATGGTCTATAGCAGTGGTTCCCAAACTTTTTTGGCCTACCGCCCCCTTTCCAGAAAAAAATATTACTTAGCCCCCTGGAAATTATTTTTTTTATTTTAATAGCAATTAATAGGAAAGATAAATGCACCTGTGGCCATCACCCCTCCCCTGGATCACTACAGCACCCACCAGGGGGCGGTGGCGCCCACTTTGGGAATCACTGGTCTATATAATCCACCAGGAAGGGCACATCTAAACTTTTCTAAGAACTGAACCCTCAATAGCCAATCTCCCTATTACACAAAGAAAAAACATAAACTGTCCCTGCCCTCAAGGAATTTGCATTCTAATGGTAGAGACTATATTTACTTAAATTGGTGCGGTTGAACCCCCATATCCACTGATTTGGTACATGCTGATTCCAGTTAGTTGTGGTTAACTGAGAGGTGCAGGAGGATGAAAAAAAATTGGAAAATTCAGAAAATTCCAGAAAATAAAAAAATAAACACTCTGTAATTTTCAAACCATCTGCCAAACAAGTGTAGGCTATAACATGGTAAAAATCTGCCAGCCCAGTATGGGACTCATCTCTTTGTCCCTACCTGCATGTTCCGATGTGAAAATTTCCTCTATTCTGCCTCTAGTGTTCTCACTGATGACATTCATCGTAGCACTGTTGGAGTGTCTTGGTTTAAGAATAATAAAGCCCTTATTTACTATAATAATGGCTCCAAAGCACAAGAGTAGTGGTACTGTTGGTGCAGTTGTGCCCCCATATATACTGATTTTGGTAATCCACTGATTCAGTTACCCACAATCAACAGCAGGGTTTTTACTTATATCCAAGGTTTCAGCCACCCACAGTAAGTCTTGGAACATATCCCCCACAGAAACAGAGGCCCTACTGTATATATAAGAAAAATCTGTTGTTGGTTTTTGTTCATCTTTTATTTTTGAAGAAGACCCATGGCATCTAGAGGCAAAGTCTTGATTTGTATATGTAGAGTTGCACAGTGGTCAGCCTCACTCTCTCTTCCAGTCATCCAAGCCCAGAGGCAAGACAAAAATCAGGACAATGGGTGATGGCTCGGGATGCAGTGGATGTCTTTGGCATCTTCAATATCTGACTAATCTCTAAGCCCTCCAGAGCACCTGCTTCCACCACCTTAGTGGCCATTGGAACAAATTGTTCTCATTTGCCCATTCTTCAGGGGAAAGTCTTCGTGTGCTTGGGTAGACCTCCCCACTAAGCCACTGATGGATTTGAGACCTGTTACCTTCAACCTGAGTTATACCACCTGCCTTAAAGACACCAGGAATTGTACAGCCTGGAAAAGGAAAAGATGGTGACTTGCTTGAGCTAGCTCTCAAAGAAGCTGTGTTCCAAAAAATAGGAAGAAGTGAGGAAGGAGAACATTCTAGGATTGGGATATAACCCGTACAAAGGTACCATAGGCTGAACTACAAAGTTAATGGAAAGGAGTAATGTCTAAGAAGACTGAAAATACAGTGTCGGGGCAAGTTATGAAGCACTTTAAATAGCAGAGAAGTTTATATTTGATCCAAGAAGTGATAGAGGACCCCTGGAGTTTGTTGGAGAGTGGGGAGGGCAGGGAAGCAGTATAGAGGTGACATTTTAGGAGAAAAAGAACTAGGCTTATCTCCATTTTCAAGGCACAGGAGTAGGAGATGGCAGGAGCAAGATGGGAAGGGAAAGCATTCCCTGAGCTTTATGTGGAATTTTATAGTTTACAAAGTGCTTTACATCCATTATCTCATTTGGTGCCCACAATAAGCTTATGGGCTGGCTAGTACAAGTATAATTACCCCCATTTTACAGATAAGGAAACCACTCTCCAGAGGGTAAATGAGTTGCTGGAGGTCACACAGCTAATAAAAGTGGTAGATCTAAAGTTTCCAATTCAGATCTTATGACACTGGAGACAGTGTTCTTTCCAACATGTCAAGGTCTCCTCACAAACTCGGGTCTCAAGATTACTGGCACTGCTCACTACTCCTAAGAAACTACTCTGATCACTCCAGAGGAGACCTTTGGTGATTTCCCAGTGTGCCCCCCACCCCACCCCGGACACCAGAAGAGGGAGAGAGAGAAAGAGAAAGGTAGCCATGTTCTCTGATGCTTCCACTCTGCCAACATCATCCATGCCGGTCTGGACAGAGCTGAGAGTGAGCTGGGCTTATGCAACACCTGTGTTTACACTGTACAATCTGCAGTTTACTGTAATAAAATCATTTAATACAGTCATAATTTCTTTGGCAAAGGTTTGTGTTTATGGTGAGTGAGACAGAGAGAAAATGATTGACTGCAGGCTGATTAAAATGATAAATCAAAAAAAAAAAAAGGAGGGGGGTTCTATGGAGCACGAAGCAACACGCAAATCCAATTTAAGCCTTGAGTGTTTGTGCCTTTGGCTGAGCCGACTCAAGCTGATGCTAGCCCAGTCAATAGGAGGGGGGAGGCTTGAGGGAGGGGGAGGGAAGGGAAGAAGATGTGCAGAAAAGCTTTCTCAAACATGGACCCCAAATTTATCCCAACAGGTCTGATCTTCTTGGCATAGAAAAACCCAAGAGGGAATATCACAAGACACCTTCTTCTCATCCTGGCTCCCATAGCCTCCTGCATCAAATAGACCACAGACATGAGGGATCCTGGGGAGGTACAGGGGCATACGTGTGTATGTATACACATGTGTACGTGAATGTGTGTGCATGTGTGTAACATATTTTCAAAGCTGCCTCTGGGTAAAGCAATAGAGCTGAGGAGATTGGAGCTCCATGGGAAGGCTACAACATGGCGGTCAGTAATTCATTTCACCATACCTAGGAGGGGCTGACATAATGCTAACAATTCACCTTCATATAGCACTTCAAGGTTTACAAAGGTTTCTTTCCTCAAAACAGCTCTTTGAGAAGATGAGCCAAGTACTATTATCAGTATCTTATAGTTAAGGAAGCAGGTTTGGAAAAGAAATTAATTTGCCCGTAATCACATATCTATTGTTTTCTGATTTTGGATTTAGTGTTCTTTCATTCACTCTCTAAGCATTTATTAAATGGCTACCATAAAAAAAGTCCCTGGGAACAGCTAAGTGGCTCAGTGGATTGAGAGCCAGATCTAGAGAGGGGAGGTCCTGGCTTCAAATTTGACCTCCGACACTTCTTGACTATGTGATCCTGGGAAAGTCATTTAACCCCTATTGCCTAGCCCTTGCTGCTCTTCTGCTTTGAAACCAAAACACAGTATTGATTCTAAAACAGAAAGTAAGGGTTTCAAAAAAAAAAAGTCCCTGTGCTAGGGGTTGGAGTTAAGAAGACAAATAATGATAATAATATTGGCCCTCCAAAAACTTACATTCTATTGTGGGGAAAGCAACATATACATAGATAAGTAAATAGAAAACCAATATGTAAAGGAGCTCAAAGTCTGAGATTTGGGTTCTGCTGGTTATAATCAATCAACAAATATTAAGCACTTATTATATGCTAAGCAGTGTGGTAAACACTAGGAATAATAAGAAGCAGCAAAAATGCTCTCTGCCTTCAAGAAAGGCACCTAGATCGTGAACCTTTATCACTGAGAGGCCAGTAGTACCTCTACAATGACAAGGAGGTTTAGAAGAGGAGTGGATTGAGGAGAAAAGATCATGACTTCTGCATGTATGTTGAGTTTAAAATGCTCATAGAACATCTGGTTCAAAATATCCAATAGAGAGTTAATGATTCAAGACTAGAGCTCAGGAGACAAACTAGGGCTGGATATGTAGAACTGGGAGTCATCTACACTGAGATGCTCATTGAAGCCATGGTTCAATTGTTGAATGATTTAATGAGTTGTTGAGGTTGCCAAGTGAAAGATAACAGAGAAAAGAAAAGAGAGCACAAAACAGGGGAAGGACAATCACATTAAGTAGGAGCAAAATGGTAGACCTTCCAACAAGGGAAACTAAGAAGGAACAGTCACATAATTAGGAATATTTCTCATCTGGCTGTACTACATTTGGGCTTTTCTGACTGACTTCTCCATCATGCTCCAGGAAGCTTATCAGGATAAGCCCATCAGTCTGGAGGCTCCATCTCATTGCTATCCTCAGCCTCTCTGATTAGAAGGTGACCCCATGAATTCTAAAATTCCATTTCAGGAGAGACTTTAACTCAGATATCTCATTTCTCACCTGACTCTTTTACTTTGGGATTTTTTTTATAACTTCACTACATCAAATTCTTCCTCTTTCTTCTCCCCTACTCATTTTTCCATTTTTTTTTATAGTTCATCTTTTCCCATTAAATTGCAAGCTCCTTGAGGGCAGACTGTCTTTTTTCATATTTGCATTCCCACTGCTTAGCACAGAGGCTGGCACATAGTAGGTACTTTATAAATGTTTATTGACCTTTGAAGAAAAGTTCTAAGAGACAGGAGAGAATATCCAAAGAAGGTGATCAATATCATAGAGAAGTCAAAGAATGAGAACTAAGAAGAGGACATTAGATTATTAGGTTTGGCAAGTAGGAGATCATCAGTAACTTCAAGCGGAGCAGTTTCTATTGAATGACGAAACTGGAAACCAGATGGAAGAATGAGGATACAGGAACGGGAAAAACCAAGTGTAGACAGCCTTTTCAAGGAGTTGAGCTGAAAAGGGGAGACATATAACCTGATACTTATCAGATATGGTAGCATCTAGAGAGAGTTTTCTTTTTTAAGTAGCTGGGAGACATGGGCATGTGTGTAGGCAACAGAGAATAAATCTGTTCAATAAGTTGATAAGGAGAGATGGATGATTAGAGAGTGGGGATGACAGTAAAGAAACCTGCTGGAAAAGATAGGGGGGAATTATTTCAAGGGTACAAAGAAAGGACTCCGCTGGAAGGAGGAAGATCCCCTTTTCAGCAGAAACTGGATTGAAAGGGAAGATGGGGGATGAGTCAGATGGAGGAGATGTCAGAGAGATAGATGTGAGATGAGTTGAAGGGGAGAAGAAGGAGCTCTCAGAGAACCACCTTTTTTGTGTGCATGTGCTTGTGCTTGTGCTTGTGCTTGTGTGTGTGTGTGTGTGTGTGTGTGTGTGCGTGCACGTGTGTGGGGGGGTGGGGGAGAATGGGGGAGTAGAAGTTTGAGGAATCTGACTACCCAGAAGGAAGATAAGAACTTTGCGCCCTGGGCTTAGTATTTTTCTGTGTCTTTCTCTCCACCCACTCATGTGCACCTGAGAGTGATAGAAGAGATTTGGGAATTGAGAAATCGGAGGACAATGCCCTGGCAGTTTGTTGGGAAGGCAGTCTCCATCACAGCAGCTGACTGAGTAGAGCCCAGCCCTAAGAAATAAATAGACAGGCATAGGGAGTAACACCTCAAAACTAATGAGTCCTCTAAAGAAAAAAATAAAATAAACCAAGCCTACTTCGCTGAATAATTGTTAAAGAATCTCCTGGGAGAAAAAAACAAAGCCTATTTATCCAAGCCTGAAAGGAAGAAATACTATGCTAATAACAATGTGATAAAACTGAAAAACATTAGTTTTGGAGTCAGAGGATGTGAATTCAAATATTTCCTCTATACCATATCACCTGATGACCTTACCCAAGTCACTTAAATATGCCTGGGTCTTGATTTCTTCATTGGTAAAAATTAGTTGGGGGAAGCAGGGCAGGGAGAGGTTGTTGTTAGCTTCTCAAGTCCTTTTTGCCTTTAAATCTAAAAAGACCATCAATGAGGGGAAACCCATTGCTTCCTGAAACAATCTATTTCTATTTTAAGGGAGCATTAATTGTAAGGAAGTTTTTCCTTACTTCATGCATTTTTTTCTAGGAAGGCTAGTGAAACTGGAGTGTAACAAGAACGAATATTCACCATATTACCAGATTTTCTTCTTTTTGGTAAGTGGTACTATGAATAGAGCACCAGGCCAGGAGTCAGGAAGACCCGAGTTCAAATTCAGCCTCAGACACTAACTAGCAATTTGACTCCAAGCATGTCTTTTACTATTTGCTTCAGTTTCCTTATCTGTAAAATGAAGACAAAAATAGCACCTACATCCCAGGGGTGCTGTAGGATCAAATAAAATAATAATTGTAAAATGTTTAGCACATAATAAACTCTATAAATGTCGTTTAGTATTATTATTCTCATTTAAGAAGGCTGGGCAGCTACTGGCAAAAACGTGATATGATGAGTGTCTTGGGATTTTAGACAATAAATTCTCCCAGAATACCCACTATACCATAAGTTCCCAAATAGTCATTTAGAGGTGGACCTAGAAGGTGAGGAAGATCCACCAAAAATGTCTTCAGGGATGAAGAAGGAAATAAAGAACCACAAAACATCCCAGGTAGAACTGTTACTGAATAGTAGTCCCCTCTATAATACACAGACTTCCGTCCAGTCTCTAGAGACCTCTTCCAAAGAAGGGAACTTACTACTACATCCTGAAGTAATCTCTTCCACTTTGGGACAGTTCTAATTTTCCTTTGTCCTTTTCAGTCATATTGGATTCTTCTTGGTCCTATTTGGGGTTTTCCTTCTCCATCTCATGTTACAGATGAGGAAACTAAGGTAAACAAAGTAAAGTGACTTGTCTAAGGTCATACAGCTAGTAATTGTCTGAAGCTGGATTTGAACTCAGGAAGACAAATCTTCCTGACTCCACACCCAGTGCTCTATCCACTGCACCACCTACCTGCCCCTAATTTTCCTTACATGTAACTTAAATCTTCTCCTCCACTTCCATTCATTGCTCTTTATTCCAGCTGTCTGAGCTTAGCACAAGACTAAATAACAAGCTTTCAAATATTTGAAAACAGTTGTCATGTGCCCCTTCCACCCCAAGTTCTCTACTCTCCAAATTAGACGTTCCCAGTCTCTTCAGTAAATCCTTCTATGGCATGATCTCTAATCTGACAAGGTCCTTTCTAAAATGTGGCAATCCCAGTGGAAAACAATTCTCCTCTGACTAGGACAAAGTAACCACCCTAGAATCCTCACCTCCATCCTTCTCAGGTGATACTCTGAAGTTACTCAGTTTCCAGAGAGATGAATTCACTGCAGGCACTAGTAGTCTTTGTTGTTGTTGTTACCATTTATTTTTTACGTACAAAATAGCAATAATATAATACATGAGATTTCTTATATATATATGTGTGTATATATATATATATATGTAATTAATTAGAATAAATACGCTTATCCAGGAAAAACAAATTCTCACGTTAGCTTTGTCCAAAATTCTGTCTCATTCTCTTTTATTCCCCCTTCTATCCACTCCCATCACACATCCCATCCTTGAATTCCTACCCATCCTTTAAAGCACAACTCAGATGTGACCTGTTTCAGGAATTCTTCCCAGACTCTCTCTTCCCTGCCCTCCCCTTCAGAAATCACATAAAATTTTGCTTGCAAATTTCTTATGTTTTTGTAACCTAGGGCTGTCCTCACTAGCAGAGCTCGTTGGGCTGTGTGAAGGAAAGAGCTGGTAAGAGCTTGGGAGAGATCCTTGTTCTTCTGGCTTCTAACTCGAGAAATGACACGTGCGGGGAGAGGTCCCTGGATGGAAAGAAAGACTCCAAAATGTAGAGGAACCAACACCTTAATCGTGTCTTTCTCCCTGTCTTACCACACTCATAGTGAATATCCTCTTCGGTGAGATCAGAGATTATCTCTTGGTTGAATTGAGATTTCTCACTCCCTGTAGGGGAATTCATTATGCAATAAATTCTAATCCGCAGAGTTTCTTTGATTTCAGTTTGCTGTCAGCTTGGATAAATGATGGTATTGGCTATGCACCGTATGTTTTCATGCAACTGGCATTTAGTGGGAAGTAAGTCAAGACTTTGGCTATATAGCTTGGGGTACTTCTTCCCTGTTAAGTGATAGCAGTCAGGATAGTAGTTTGAACCTAAAAATTATTTCGTTTATCAGACTAACACTATTTAGAGAGTGGATAGATATAATTCTAGCCTAGTACCCTCTATCTGAGGAAAGCTGAAGGGCAATGCTTATGGCACATATCTCTTGGCAGGAATCAGTTTCCCTCAAAGAGACATAATTAGAGGAAACCCTGAAGTTATCTATTTGTGTCTGCCCACAAGCCACATTTAGATAGCCTCGTGTAGACACACAAAACACACACACACACACACACACACACACACATGCCACACATAGTCAAATCTGGCCTCTTGCTTAGAAGCTGGACAAAGGACCCTGAATAAGTCCCTTAACCACTGAAAAATGGGGTAATAATAGTACACACCTCCCAGAGTAGTTGAGAACCAAATGAAATATTTTTAAATGCCTTACAAACCTTGAAGCACTATATAAATGCTAGTAATTATTATAATTAGCAGTATGGTAATAATAATTTTGTGTTAGTTATTTACTTTCAAACTAGCAGAGATGAAACAAGAAAACTGGCCATGTTTTGCTGTTGAAAGACACTCATAATAAGGGCAGAAATATAACCTGGGATGTAGAGTAACGCAGCCTTGGTTTCTTCCAGACCCTCGTTTCATTTGTTTCCCAATCAATGAGGATCTTTGGAGGAAAAGGATTTCCTTTTATTCCCCGTGGAAAGGCCAAGTGCTCCAGCCTTAACAAAATTCCTGGGGGTTTGTTGTCATTGCTTGTTTTTGTTATTGTTTTAGAGCAGTCTGAAATAGGCTGAGGCACACAGGTTCTCAACTAGGCATATAATAGGAGCTGAAAGAAATTTCCTACCCTAAGTCAAGTGGTTACCTGATTGTTACCAGTTGCCATCAGTAGAAGATAGAAGCAGTTGACAATAACAGCCTGAGTCATTCCGTTAGCTATCTTGCTAGTCGTACTTGCTTATTGTCTTCAACTATGCAAAAAGACATTCACATATCTGGCTTCTGACCTCATCATTCCAATGAAACTGCTCTCTCCAGAGTTATTAATCTTAGTTACCAGATCTGATGGCCTTTTCTCAATCCTCTCCATAGCCTTTGACACTATGGATCACCTACTCTCTCCTGCTTGACACATTTTTTTCTCTCTAGGTTTTGAGGGCATCACTCTCTCCTGGATCTCCTCCTACCTGTCAGACTGCTTCTTCTCAATCTCCTTTGTCCTATCTGCATCCAGATCATGTCCTCTTACCATAGGTGTCCCAAAGGAGTCTGTCCTAGGTCCTTTTCTCTTCTCCCTCTACTACTACTTCACTTGGTGATTCCATCAGCTGATGTGGATTTAATTATTGTGTCTATACTGACAATTCTCAGATCTACCTATCCTGACCTAACCCCTCTGCTGGCCTCCAATCTCCTATCTCCAACTGCCTTTCAGACATCTCAAACTAAATGTCCAATAGGCTTAAACTCAATTTGTCCAAAACTGAACTCATTATATTTCTCCCCTGGACCCTCCCTCCCTCCCTCTACCTTCCCTGTTACCATAGAGGACCACACCATACTCCCACTCCCTCAGACTCATACTTTAGGAGTCAATCTTGGATTCCTCTCTATCTCTCATCCCCCAATTCCAATATACCACCAAGGTCTGTCAATTTTATCTTTGCAATATCTCTTGAATATGCCCCTTCCTTTCCTCTGACAATGTCACTTGCCCTGGTGGCAGCCTCTCATTATGTCATTCCCGTACTATTCCAATAGCCTACAAGTGCCTATCTCGAGTCTTTCCACACTTCAATCCATTCTCCATTCGGCCATCAAAGAGATATTCCTCAAATGTATATCCAACCATTTACCCCTGTACTCAATGGTTTCCTATTGCCTCCAGAATAAAATACAAAATCTTCTGTTTGGTATCCAAAGTCCTTCATAATATATGTAAATACATCAGTGGAATCTTATGAACAATAGAGGGTTTTTTTTTTGCTTTTGCTTTGGTTTTTGTTTATCCTTACTTTCTATCTTAGAATAAATACTGTGTATTGGTTCCAAGTCAGAAGAATGGCAATTAGAGTTAAATGACTTACTTAGATTCACATAGCTAGGAAGTATCTGAGGTCACATTTGAACCCAGGACCTCCCTTGTCTAGATCATGTCTGAGCCACCTAGCTGCTCCTGAGCTATATTTTTAAGAAAGTACTACTTGCCTTATATCTCTGATAACTTGGGAGAAGGGCAATCCTTGAATGAAGGTGTATGCCAGGATTCAAATTTATGTGTCTTATCCTTTTATTGGAGCAGAGCACCCTGAATATAGTCAGTGCTTAGTCAACTTTGTCAAACTGAATTAAATTAGAATACAATCCGACTTTAAATTGGGGACTTTGTGAACTATGACATTGAGTAAGAAATAAGGACATTTAACTTGCATGTTTAATGCAGCTTAAATGGCATTTCACAAAATAGACACTTTTTTTTTTACTTCTCTATTTTTCACCTCAACTTCTGGCCCAAACTAGTCAAAAACTTTGAAGTTTGGGGAGGGATGTTGTCTTCCTGGGACAAGTGGTCAGGAGGTGACTGAGAGCCTTCTAAGACTTGCCCAACTTGATAATACTTATTCTGTGGTCAGAAGGAACCTGGGAAGAATCTCCAGGGATTATGAAGCCCTGGTAGGGGGTAGGGGGTGTTTATGGCCCAGGATATGTTTCCATTACTATATATAATTGAAAATAAGGACTTTATAAGAAGAAAGAAGATATGGGAAGTTGAACAAATGATTTCAAAGATACTGCTGGAGAACAGGTTTTGTTATCCTTCATTATGCTAGTCAAGTTCACGATTTCAAGGACCAGAAACAAAATTTGCCATCCAGTTTATTGATGATATGTGTGTGTGTGTGTGTGTGTGTGTGTGTGTGTGTGTGCATACAATCAGACAGGAAGGGTACAAGGCATGTGTTCCATAATTCATTGTCATCCTAATTCCCTACTTTTCCCTGGTTTGGAGAAATGAAGCCACAAACAGCTACAACAAGCCTTTCCCATCTTCCCTT
Organism: Gracilinanus agilis; assembly: GCF_016433145.1. Classification (NCBI taxonomy): domain Eukaryota; kingdom Metazoa; phylum Chordata; class Mammalia; order Didelphimorphia; family Didelphidae; genus Gracilinanus; species Gracilinanus agilis. The sequence continues at coordinate 171,681,040 of NC_058131.1, read as the reverse complement.
ATCTTAGTGTCTTTTCCTCTGAGACCACTCCCAATGTATCCTATCTATATGTTCTTTATACATAGTTTTTTTGCATGACGTCTCCTCCCATTAGACTGTGAGCTCCTTGAGAGCAGAGACTGTGTTTTGCCCATGTTTGTATCCCCAGCACTTTAGCACGATGCCCAGCGCATAGTAAGTGCTTAGTAAATGCTGAAAGGGGAGAGGAAAAGAGTATAGCCAGAACAGAGAGATACCCTGCGAATAGGTATGGAAGCCTGGAGGTTCCAATGTGAAAGATGAATCAATTTAGGAGCATCACAGCATAGAAAGACATGGCATGATAGGAGATGATGATCAGTTAAAGGAATTTCAAAAGTTCTTGGTTACACACATGAGTAAAAGTGAGATCAAAAGAGTTTGGCTACTTTTACAGTAAAGAATGTCTGTTTGCATAGGTACATGATTTGGGCATGAAAGGAGATACCATGAGCAAATTGAAGGCGTATGGAATAGTTTACCTGTCAGGTCTGTGAATAAGGGAAGAATTTATGACCAAACCAGAGATAGAGAACATTAAAGGATATAAAATGGATAATTTTTATTGCATTAAAATAAATTTAAAAGTTTTTGCAAAAACAAAAACTATGTAGCCAAGATTAGAAGGAAAGCAGAAGAGAAGGGGGAGAAGGATTTTACAGCAAGTTTCTCAGGTAAAGGCTTTATTTCTGAAATACACAGAGAACTGAGTTACTTCCCCAGTTGATAAATGGTTAGAGGATATGAACAATAGCTTTCAGATAAAGGAATCCAGCTGACTACAGTGACATGAAAAGTGCTCTAAACCACTATTGATTAGAGAAATGCAAATTAAAATGACTCTGAGGTACCACTCCACACCTATCAGATTGGTTTATATGGCAAAAAAGGAAAGTGACAAATGTTGGGGGTGATATATGGGAAAACTGAGACACTAATCCATTGTTGGTGGAGTTGTGAACTGATCTAACCATTCTGGAGAGCAATTTAGAACTGTTCCCAAAGGACTATCAAAATGTACAAGCCTTTTGAGCCAGAAATACTAGATTGGTACCCCAAAAAAGATACTAAAAAAGGGGAAAGTATCCATATATACAAAAATACTTATAGCAGCTCTTTTTATTTCTCAAAGTTCATCAATTTTTTCATTTTATTTTTATTGCCATGCAAAACACTTCCATATTAATCATTGTTGTAAGAGCATACTCGTAGATAACCAAAACCCCAAAATAAAAATAAAAAATACACTGATGTGAAAGATGACTCCAACAATTCTTTTTCTGAAGGTGGACAACACTCCCTCTCATAAGTCTTGCAGGATATAACAACTCTTTTTGTGAGGCAAAAGAATTAGAAATTGAAGGGATACCTATCCATTGGGGAATGGCTGAACAAACTGTGGTATATGATTTTTATTCAATGCTATTGTGCTATTAGAAAAGATAAGCAGAAAGCTTTCACAAAAATCTGGAAAGACACACTGAACTGATTCAAAGTAAAGTGCACAAAACTAGCTCATTGTACATAGTGACAGCAATAATGTACAATGATCAACAGTGAACAACTTAGCTATTCTCAGCAATATGAAGATCGAAGACAACTGAATGACCTGATGAAAAATGGTATCCACCTCCAGAGAAAGAACTGACAGAATCTGAATGTAGACCAAAGCCTACTATTTTTTACTTTATTTTTTTCATGGTTTTTTCCCTGTGTTTTCTTCCACAATATAAGTAATATGACAATATGTTTTACATGAATGCACATGTATAACCTATATCAAATCGCTTGCCTTCTCAATGATCTGAGAGGGGAGGAGGGTGAGAATTGGGAACTCAAAAAAAATTTAAACAGATACTAAAAGTTGTTTTTACACGTAATTAGAAAAAATAAAATATTAAGAAATCAAAAACAAAAATAAACAAAGAGTGTTTGCCCAAATTATAACATGTATTTAGATAGGCAATCTATAGAACATGCTTGTCAATGAGGTAAAGATGGTGCATCTGAATGAAGAGGACCCAGAGTTAAACAAGAAGAAGGGGGATGAGCTAACTGCATTCAGGAAATGACAAAGCTCCTTTAATAACTTCAGGCTTCCTCTAGAAACAAAGCCCAGTCTTTTTTAAAGCAGTATTCTATCAATGTTATTGAATGGCTACAAGATATGGTAGACGATGGTGGCTGAAGAATTTAAAATGAGTATCACACAGAGGGCAAGAGGGAACCAAAAAGTAGATATGCTCAGATTTCTAAGTAGAGCTAATATGGAAATCTGAAAAAGAACAGGAATAAAAGAGGTCATTGGGGGAATGTATTCTAGAAAAGACATTGGACTGGTTATATGGCAAGTGTGAAAGATGACAGGTAGACAACCTAGTATTCCATTGGTATCCTTGAGATGTCTTGAGAAAGTGAGGGAGCCCCCCCCCCAGTACATTGGGTGAAGAGATAATACAAGTATATGGACCAAAGCTGAATAGGATAGGAAGGTAAGAATGGGTCGCAGTTTGCCATATTGGAAAGAAGTGAGATTGCATATCCATTTTAAGTATTTTGGAATCATGTGGAAGAAGCATTAGATTTAGTCTTCTTGGACTTGCAGATAGAACTTAGATGAATGCATAGAGAATTATACCAAGGCAGATTTTGGTTCAATATAAGGAAATCTTAATAACTAACATGGTCCAGAAATAGAATAAGCTGTCTCATAAAGTAGTGAGTTCTGGGTCAGCGGAGATCTTTAAGTGGAGGACAGATGAGCAATTCTCAGAATCCTACTGAAATATGGATTAGACTAAATGACCTCTGAGGTCAACTTTCATCTTTGAGATTCTGTGATCCTATGACTTGGGAATAAAAGGAAGGATTGGATCCCACTGCTATAAACCCCAACATAGTCTGGGGTTCAGTAAGGCTTAAAAAGGACTCTCCTGGGATCTCCAAAAAAGGCTCTTATTTAGAATGGGGGTGGGGACAAATGGCTCATTTGGCAACAGATGAAAGTATTTGGTACTTAAGAAGAAAACTGAAATCAATAAACCAGTCTTAGAACAAACCACCCGACTCCCCCTCCAGGGCAATAAGCAATTTCCTTTTGGGAGAGTCCAAAAGACCCTTGATTTTAGTCATTTTGCTGCCAGCATAGGGGCATGTGTGGGCAGGGAAAGCCTTGGTGTGGGTTGGCCAGGTGCGTTTATTTACAAAGTTGCCTTAAAGTCCAGAGGCCCCGGCTTCCCAAATCACATCCAAGAAAAATCTTTTGGCCCTAGGACAGCCGTTTTCCCCCCTCTCCTCTTTCATGATCCTTACCCATAGCCTCTGACCCAGGCACTGAAGAAGGATGAGTTCAGGGAAAGGCAGTCCTATGAAGGCCTTTCTTCTCTGATGAGAGGAGAGACAGCATTCATAGGAAATGCCAGGAAGAAAGTCCAAGAGCCCCAAAGAACTGTCACCATGCACATGAACCAGAGAGATTTATGCCCCGAGCCAGGATGTGGACCTACCATTGAATAATCCACTGGGGCCAAAGTAAATCAGAGAGGGGAAAATGTGTGTCAAGGTAGAAATGTGGGCTTAGTTTTGAATCCTCGGAATACAGAGGGACAGAACTCTCTCGGGAGAGGCCTTTGCATATTTTCCCCTAGCCCAAATCATCCCAGCCAATTACCCTTCCAGATTTCCCCTGTACCAAGAGGAAAATTGACTAGCATGAAGGAAAGACTTCAAAAAATCATGACTATGATTTGTCTTCTCCTTTCTTCTCCTTTTGACCAGGGCATGAGCACCCCAAGTCAGGGCTTGGAGGTTCCCCACTCCACCATCCCCAGTGGCCCTGAAATGAAACTAAAGAAGAGAAAAAGAATCAGGAAGAGAAATGGACTTTGGAAATCATCTCTAGGTCAAGGGAGAAAACTGACCTTTAGGAAGTCCCTAGGACTGGAGCGTTTCTGGGCAATTTTCAAGCATGAAATACTTCTGCCATTTTTTTTCAACCAAAAGGGTAAAACCAAACCTTTACCTGGAGAAGTGGCATAAAAGTCATAGAAAGAATAACAATTTTGGAGTAAAAAGGATCTGGACCTGATTACTAAAATTGTGACTTATTGACCATGTGATCTCAGGCAAGTTATTTCTCTCTCTTTCCCTCTCCTCTCCTCTCCTCTCCTCTCCTCTGCTCTCCTCTGCTCTCCTCTCCTCTGCTCTCCTCTGCTCTCCTCTGCTCTGCTCTGCTCTCCTCTGCTCTCCTCTCCTCTCCTCTCCTCTCCTCTCCTCTACTCTCCTCTGCTCTCCTCTGCTCTGCTCTGCTCTCCTCTGCTCTGCTCTCCTCTCCTCTCCTCTCCTCTCCTCTCCTCTCCTCTGCTCTGCTCTGCTCTGCTCTGCTCTGCTCTCCTCTGCTCTGCTCTGCTCTCCTCTCCTCTCCATTCCTCTCCTCTCTTCTCTCTCTGCTTCATTTTCTTCATCTGTAGAATGAATAAGCCGAATTCTATATTCAAATTCTACCAACATTTTATGACTCAGTAATCAGTAGGAAAACTGTAGGAAAAAAGGAACACAGGTATCCTGGATTCTTAGCTACTTGTGCTGCTATTATTAAAGAATAGACTTAATTTTTCTCATGGGCAGCTAAGGTGGCTTGGGATAGAGTGCTGGTCCTGGAGTCAGGAAGACCTTAGTTCAAATCCAGCCTCAGACATTTACTAGCTGTGTGACCCTGGCAAGTCACTTCATCCTGTTTGCCTCAGTTTTCTCATCTGTAAAATGAGCTGGAGAGGGAAATGGCAAACCATTCTAGTATCTTTGCCAAGAAAACTCCAAAGGGGTCATAAAGAGTTAGAGATAGAGAGGAGGGAGAGAACATGACTCATGTAACCATGGAAAAATATTTTTAAAATACATTATATTAAAAATATAGTTAGAGATGACTGAAAAATGACTAAACTCACACAGACTGAATGAGTTCTAAGGTCTCTCCCAGCTCTAACTACAATCTTATGATTTTATATGTACTTGAAATATTACGAGAACAGTTATAAAGTACAAAATTATAATATTGGCATAATTAGATGGGGGGGCTTAGAAAAAGAGAAGACAAAGGGCTAAAGGAATAATTAGAATTCCCCCTCAAATAGCCCCAAGAGCTGCTTAAAGGACCTCAAATGGGCACAGATACTGCCCCAATTTCAGTATGTGGGGGGGGGGGAAGTGTTTCTACACAGACTAGTTAGAAGGGAGGCAGGAAACTATTACTTTGTACCCAGATCTTAAACCTAAGTTGACATTTTTTGGTTTGGTTTTGCTTTAGAAGTTGAGAGCAGGGTACATAGAATAAACTTTCTTTGCCTACTATGCCTACTTTGTGCCAAGTACTGTGCTAAATGCCTTTTACAAATGTTATCTCATTTGATCCTCACAATAACCCTGAGAAGCAGGTGCTTCTATTAGCTCCTTTCTAAAGACAAAGAAACTGAGGGAAAATAGCACTTAAGTGACTCGCCCAAGGTCATACAGATAAATGTCTATGCTTAGATTTGAACTCCGGTCTTCCTGACTGAAGGCTCAGAGCTCTATCCACTGTACCAACTGCTTCTGGAGAGGTTAGGGATGGGGGTGAGGGCAGAAGGGAAGACATGGTCAGGTAACAGAGAATATGAATAATTCATATTTCTAATTTTAGGGTTCAATTTTCTCACAATACCCCTACGAGGTAAGTAGCAAAAGTGATTTTTATTCTTTTTTTTCTTTTTACAGGTAAAGAAATAGAAGTCTAGAAAAGTTAGGCGACTTTCCCAAGATACAAGGTCACACTAGGATTAAAACTCACAATCACTTCATCCTAAGACCAGAGCTCTTTCCAAAACTTGTTTTAACCTACTTTGATAAGCCCTGCGCAAATTTTCTTTTTTTGTCACCTGGATTCTACAAATGTCTTCCTTCCCTACCCAGTTGCCCCAAGCCCCAATATTGTGATGCCTTTCTCTGAATAAGGTGTTTCCTGACTTCTAGCTCATTTGGTTTTTATGTATGAGTGATAAGTGAAAGCAGAATCTGCATTCTTTTTCCTCAGTTTATCTCACTTGATCTTTCAACAATGCAGGAAGGTAGGGATTGTTATTATTAACCCTATTTCATGGATGAGGAAAGTGAGGAAGACAGAGGTAAAATGATTTGCCCAAAGTCAGCTAATAAGTATCTGAGGCTAGATTTGAACTCAGGTCTTCCTGACTCTAGGCCCAGTTCTTTATCCAATGCATTCCCAAATGGTAGCCTTCTCTCTCTCCCCTACTAGAAGATTTCATTGTGCTGCTAAATTTTGCCTTTTATGATAGTCCAGGATGCTAAATCTATGATCCAATAACTTGCCCAAAATCATACAAGAAATGGGTACTAGAGCTAAATTTTCTAGCCTGAATCTTTTGACTCTTTTTAGCCTAACTAACTTCCTACTGAACTATTTGTCATCTCTTACCATTCTGAGATTATGAGTTCAGCTATTGAGTTGTTTCAGTTGTGTGTCTGACTCTTCTTGACCCAATTTGGGATTTTCTTGGCAAAGATTCTAAAGCGGTTTGTCATTTCCTTCTCCAGCTCATTTTACAGATGAGGAAACTGAGGCAAACAGAGATTAAGTGATTACCCAGGATCACACAGCTAGTATGTGTTTGAGGTAAAACTTGAACTCAGGTCTTTCTGACTCTGAGTCCAATCCATTATACCCTCTAGCTTCCTGAGCCACCTAGAGCCAAAGATTACGATAGGTGATAGTAATTCAATAATGAAGATGTGCAAAGGAAGTCTTTAATGGAAAACACATTGGGTAATTAAGGATGTCAGGCAGGTAGAGTAAGGCTAGATTCTGAGCTGATGTCATAAGATTTGGAAATGGAAGGTACCTTAGAGACCATCTAATCCAACTCCTTTATTTTCCAGATGAGGAAACTGGTTTCCAGAGAGAAGATATTATTTGCCCAAGGTCACACAGATAGAAGAGGGATTCAAGCCCAGTTTTCTGCCTCTAATTTTAGCCTTCCTCCCTTGAATGTGTCTACTTAGGCTCTCTAAATGCAGTCTGGGCACAGAAAAAGGATAGGTGCCATCTCCACAGGAGCATCCCTGAAGGGATGGCAAGACTCTTGGAGAGGATATGGGGAAGAGAAGAGGGGAAAGACTGGGAGTAAAAGAAAGGAGAAAGGGGTAGAATATAAGGGAAACAGAACTTAAAAAGATAAATGGGGAAAACAGCTTAGGTAACACAGTGGATAGAGCTCCAGGTCAGAAGTCAGGAGGACCTGGGTTCAGTTCTAGCCTCACACATTTCCTAGCTATGTGACCCTGGGCAAATCACTCAACCTTGATTGTCCTTTACTGCTCTTCTGTCTTAGAATTGATACTAAGAAGGTTAGGTTTTGAGAGAGACACAGAGATGGAGATGGAGACAGAGACAGAAAGAGACAGAGAAAAGGGGACAGAGAGAAGGAAAGGGGGAGAGAGAAGAGAGAGAGGAGAGAAAAGAAAGAGAATACAAAGAGAACAGAGAGAGAGGAAAGAGAGGAGAGAGAGAGGAGAGAGAGAGAAAGAGGAGAGAGAGAGAGAGAGAGAGAGAGAGAGAGAGAGAGAGAGAGAGAGAGAGAGAGA
>NC_058131.1:171662609-171670467 GCF_016433145.1 Gracilinanus agilis | reverse complement strand
AGAGAGGAGAGAGAGAGGAGAGAGAGAGAAAGAGGAGAGAGAGAGAGAGAGAGAGAGAGAGAGAGAGAGAGAGAGAGAGAGAGAGAGAGAGAAAATGAGAGAGAGAGAGAGAAAATGAGAGAGAGAGAGAGAGAAAATAAGAGAGAGAGAGAGAGGTGGGAGAAAGAGGTGAGGGGGTGAGTTAGAGTGAAGGCATATGTGTGTGACTGTTAAGAGAAACAGGATTCATGGTAATTTCCTGCCAGATGCCTGAACTTCTCCAGCTCGCAGACATTTCACATGCTAAATATCAAAGGGTCCCCAATAACAAATGTACTTCCTGCCAATCCTCAGATCTGGCTCTTTTGCCAGCAAGGGAGCTTTGGAACTCTCAGGGAGGAGGGAGGGGAGAAGGAATCTGTGTGTTTTTGCAAAGTGGTGTAAAGTTTTCTTGAGTTTATATATATGGTTACAGACCCATTCATCACATTAATTTAACCACAATCACCCCCCTCTGCTATTCACGCCCCTCCCCTCCTGCCCCCACCCTTTGAAGGGTACAAACTGGTCACGTGCTGGTAGGATTGCTTCTGCAGGAATCTGGGAAATGTTAGACCTTGTTGGGAGGATTTTTTTTTTCTGCAACCCCCCTCTTATTCGCTTTTCTTCCATAGGGCCCGTGCCTCCCACCTCCTTACACATATTGGTTCTGACAGCTCAAATTAATATGTCAGATGCTGTGATCCGCATTGGCGACGGGCCTTTTGACCCTATCAGCACAATCTGCTTCCCTGATTGAAAATCTCTGTGCCTCAAATTGATTCAGAGTTTTATAAACATCCTGCAGTCAGTTGTAGAGGGAGTCACCAATGAGCAACCTGGGAGAGCTGGGCTTGGCCCCATCCCCTCCCACCCAGCAAAGATGGGGAAAGGAGGAGGGGGACTGAGCCACGGTAGGGTTTGGGTGCCAATTGCCAAGGGGCCCCCCAAAGTGGGCTTACCCCATTGCTCCCACTCTTCATCCCTGTCCCCCAACACACACCCATGAGACCATGAAGTCACTAATGATGCAGCACAGAAAAGAGGAGAATTTCCTGAGTCAGGAAAGGCAAGAGGGAGCAGTGCTGCACACCCAGAGGTCATCTCAGAAATGCTTGTGGAACCAAAGAGTCCTGAATTACATGGTGTTCCCCTTTGCTGAAGGTGGAGTGCTATGCACACAGTAGGAGCTTCATAAATGTTTGTGCAGTCAAAAGTAGCCTTTTCTTCCTAATTTCCCAGCCAGGTTCAGAATGGATAAGTTGTGGGATGGGGAATGGAGAGAGAGAAAGTCCCTGAGAATCCTCATCCATATGATTAAAGGTTCTAGATGTTATGAAGATTATCTGGTTCAAAAACTCATATTTTATAAAGAAATTGAGAATAAAAAAAGGATGAAGTAAGCGATTTACTCAGGTTCATAGAGCTAGTAAGAAGCAGAGCCAAGATTCAAAACCAACTCTGCCATACAGCAAACATTTATTGAGTACCTACAGTCTACAAAGCAATGAGGCACTAGAGAAGACAAAGAAGTGTAGCAATGGATCTCATTTTTTTTCCACTTGTTTATTATCACAGCTAAGATTTTTGAGCTATATTCAATCTTGTCTGGAAGACTTTGGCCTGGAGTCAGGAAGATCTGAGTTTAAATTCAGCCTCAGACACTTACTGAAATGAGAAATCATTCCTGTGTCCCTGCCAAGAAAATCCCATGGAAAGCCATGGACCATGTGATCATGAAAAGTCAAACACAAGTGATTGACAGAATGACAATTAAGATTTTTAAGGGTTACAACCTGCTGTTTAATGTAAGAATCCGTCAAGGGAAGATGAAGAACCAGCTTCTACTTGAATAATACTCCGGTGATGGTGAACTAGCCACAGTCTAGTGGGGGAGATGACTGGCATATATGGAAAGTGAGGCACGTGACAAATAGGACAATGAATGGGATGTGACAAAACAATCAAACATGCATGCCGTGCATATGATGAGCTCACCGGAGGGGAAGATCAGAGCTGGAAGGAGGCAAATAGGACTTGTTCCTATGCTCAAATATTTAGAGGATGGGGCAGCTGGGTACCTCAGTGGATTGAGAGCCAGGCCTAGAGACGGGAGGTCCTAGGTTCAAATCTGGCCTCAGACACTTCCCAGCTGTATGACCCTGGGCAAGTCACTTGACCCTCATTGCTCACCCTTACCACTCTTCCACCTATGAGCCAATACACAGAAATTAAGGGTTTAAAAAAATAAAATTATAAAAAAAAAAATTAGAGGAGCACCACTTCTACTCTCATGGTAGACATAGATAATTTAACTACTGGAATAAAATATAAAAATTGCCCCAAAAGATTATCCTTATTTCTCAATCTATTTGTATAAAGTTAAGAGGGGCTAAAGCATTGGTATAACCTGTATCAAACTATTTACCACCTTGGGAAGGGGAGGGAGGCAGGGAGAGAGGGAATCTAAATCACAAAATATTGGAAAATAATTGTCAAAAATTGACTCTAGGGAGCAGCTAGGTGGCTCAGTGGATTAAGAGCCAGACCTAGAGATAGGGGGTCCTGAGTTCAAATCTAGCCTCAGATACTTTCTAGTTGTGTGACACTGGGCAAGTCACTTGACCTCCATTGCCTAGCCCTTACCACTCTTTTTCCTTGGAACCAATAAACAGTACTAATCCTAAAGTGGAAGATAAGGTTGGGTTTTTTTTTATTGTTTCTAGAAATAAATGGGGGGGGGGGGTTCAATTAAAATAAACATATAAAGTAGGCAGGACTTTTTCCTCCTTAATCCTAATTTCTTCTGCTCTCAAAACCCCCTTAAACTATTTTCTCAATTCCTCTATTCTAACCGTACATTAAAAATAACAACACTCCTACTTACACACAAATCTCACAGCAAACCTTTTTGAAGATGAAGTCCCAATAAACATAACAATTCACCTCTATGTGGCTAGTAACTCCACTAAAGATTCTACTCCAATTGATTAGTCAACAGTCAATCAATAAGTGTTTATTACATGCCAGGTCCTGTGTTAAGTTCTGGGGATATAAAGGCAAAAGATAGCTCCTGCTCTCAAGGAGCTCATGGCCTCCTGAGGGACACGACATGCAAACAATCTTGGACAAACAATCTATATACAAGATAAATTGAAGATAATCAACAGAGGAAAGACACCAGAATGAAAGGGCATCAGAGAAAGACTTACTGCAAAAGCTGGGATTTTAGCTGGGTTCGGTGGATAGAGCACCAGGCCTCAAGTCAGGGAGACTCATCTTCCTAAGTTCAAACCCAGCCTTAGACACTTATAAGTGGTGGGATCCCAGGCAAGTCACTTCACTCTGTTGGCCTCAGTTGCCTCATCTGTAAAATGAACTAGAGATGGAAATGACAAACCACTCCAGTATCTCTGCCAAGAAAACCCCAAATGTAATCAACTGATTAACATCTAAAGAAAGTCAGGGAAACCAGAAGATAAATGTGAGGAGGGTGAAGGTTCCAGGAATGGGGGACAGATAGTGAAAATGCCTGGAGTATATTGTTTAAGGCAGTGATGGGCAAACTTTTTAAAGAGGGGACCAAAGCAAAGGAAAAAAACTTTAGGCGGGTCAATATAATTTATTAAAAATAACAATGATACATTTTACAAAATTCTTGTATTTTTTGTGATACTAATGCTTGTGGAACTGAATAGTCCTGAATTACATGGTGTTCCACTTTGCTGAAGGTGGAGTGCTATGCACACAGTAGGAGCTTCATAAATGTTTGTGCAGTCAAAAGTAGCCTTTTCTTCCTAATTTCCCAGCCAGGTTCAGAATGGATCATTTGTGGGATGGGGAACTAATTAGTGGTAATGACTGAAAGATTATGAAGGAGAAGGGCCATATCTGGCCCACAGGCCATAGTTTGCCCATCACTGGTTTAAGGGATAGCAAAGAGGTCAGGGTGGTTGGATTACAAAGTTGAAAGAGATGGAATGGAGTAAGAAGACTAGAAAGGTGAGAGTGGGGCAGGTTATGAAGGGGTTTGAACCATAAATGGAGGGTTTTCTATTTGATCCTGGGGATAATAGGAAGTGGTTGGAATTTATAAAGTGGGGGAGAAGGGTGACATCACTGGACCTGCATTTTAGAAAGATCATTCAGGCAGCTGAGCAGAGGATGGACTGGCCTGGGGTGGGGAGAAACTTGGGCAGGGAGACCAAGAGTCAAACTCTTGCAATCGTCTGGGTAGAAGACGATAAGGGCCCAAACCACGGTGCTCAAAGGAGAGAAGGGGCCCTCTGTAAGAGATGCTCTGAAGATGCTCCTATGGGCCTTGGCATCAGGGTGGGTGTGAGAGAGAGTGCCAGGCTCAGGCTGGTGTCTAGGCTTCAAGCCCAGGTGACTGGGAAGATGGCGGCATCCCCAACAATAATAAGGAAGATAGGAAGAGGGTAAGGCTTGTGGGGTAATTAATGAGTTCAGTTTTAGATGCAGTGGGTTTAAGATAGCTTTAAGACACCCATTCTGAGATGTCCACCAGAAAATCAGAGATGTGAATAGAGAAGTCAAGGCTGGATGAGAAGATATGAGAATCATCAGCACAGAGATGATAATTGAATCCCTGGTTGTTGTTGAGATCACCAAGTGGAATAGTAGAGTGGACAGAGTCCTTTGGATACTCTCATTTAGTAGGCATAACTAGAATAAAAATCCAGCAAAGGAGACTAAGAAAACACTTATTAAGCACTGGCTGTGTACCAGGCAGCTAGGAATCAAGGTACAGAGAACATTAGACCTGGAGTCAGGAAGACTGAATTCAAATATGGCCTCAAATACTTACTAACTGTGGGACTCTGGGCAAGTCATTTAATCTCTGTTTGCCTCAGTTTCCTCATCTGTAAAATGATAATAGCATGTACCTCCAAGGCATTGAGAGAATCAAATGAGATAAAAATTGCAAAGAGCTTAGCACAGTACTTGGCACCTAGTGGGCACTATATAAATATTATCTATTATTAATATTATTATTTCTAGGGGCTGGGAAAACACAGACAAAATTTAAACAGTTCTAGCACTCAAGGATTTTGAGTACAGCTCCATTCATCTTGTCAGTGAGGCCTTTGCAAGTGAACTGGAAAAAAGCCATCTAAGGTATGAAAAACATTATCATTATATAAAGCACTCTGCCTTGGCTGCCAGCAAGCCCCAGGCAAGGCACTGGCTCCTACTGCAAAAACCATCCCTTGCAGGCACCCAAGTCCCAACATCCAAAGCAAAAAAAGAAGGTTTCCAGAACTGCTTCTAAAGCTTTGAGTTTCCATGTTCTTCCTGTGACATCTCAGCAAGACAAGAGATTATCCTTCATGACCCAGAGGAGGTCAAAGGGGCCTGGTTCTAGGGAGAGAGAGTGAAGGGGCTGAAGTCTTAAGGCACAAAATAGAGCCTCAACCTCCCAACTTTCCTAATCTACCTGTGTGACTCCTAAATCACCAGCCATCGTTCCATCATGATTGCCCTCATTCCCTCCCCCAGACCTGGCTATCACCTCTCCCAGGGGCCCTTGGGTTGCTGCTCATCCATTCCACTGTTCATTCTCCCCAAATCCCAGGGCTGAAGAAGACAATTAGCATAACTTCTTCCCATTCTCCCTCTCTTTTCAGGGAAGAGGGTTGTGTGTCCTTGAAGGTTATCAGCTCTAATGCAAAGGGGCACAGGTTGGACTCACTGGCTACTCTTGTCCCAGTGAGGCTCCATCAAGAGAGAATCCTGAAGGAGGCAGCTGAGTGGCTCAGTGGCTTGAGAGTCAGACCCAGAAATGGAAAGTCCTGGGTTCAAATCTGGCCTCAGACACTTCCTAGCTGTGTGACCCTGGGCAAGTCACTTAACCCCCATTGCCTAGCCCTTATCATTCTTCTGCCTTAGAACCAATATCCAGTATTGATTCTAAGACGAAAGGTAAGGGTTTAAAAAAGAGAGAGAGAGAGTGAATCCTGGGAAAGTCTTCAATGAAAGTGGACATTGACCTGCCTTATAGAATATACTAAGACCTTCTCAAATCCTAGGTCAGTTCCTCCCCATTGAGTCCCACCTTGCTCTTTTCCCAAGGCTGTCCATCTGGTCTTTCCCTTAGCTTGTCCCAAGCATCAAGATACCTGATTATAGCTCTGGGAAAAGTTGCTGTGGGCTAGAAAAGTCAAAAACATATATATAGGATAAGAACTGAGTTTGGAAGGATGATAAGACTTTGATGAGTTGAGAAGGAAAAAATATGGCATTTTAGTCACACAAAATGGCTTAAGTGGTGTGGGGTGTCAGTACCTTATTAGGTGCCTATGATATGCTAGGCATTGTGGTAGGCTCTGGAATACAAAGACAAAAATGAAACATTCCCATTTTTTAAAGGATGGAGCTGAATGATCTGGTTGCAGTAATGAGTTTGAGGGAAAAGGTTGGGTCCAGAATGTGGAAGACATTGAATAACACTCAACAAACTTCTCATTGATACTGGACCTTGTTTTGATACCTATTGTCTGGAATGGAAGGACTTAAGGATATAGGGATCCTAGATGTTGGGTTCAATCCAGATTGGTTTTGTGGGGTTTTGAGTAACTAGGAAGGGCCCAGAATGAAATGTCAAAGGGGGTAGTAGGTGGTGCAGTAGATAGAACACTGCGTTTAGAATTGGAAAGACTCAATTTCATGAGTTCAAATCCAGCCTCAAATAATTACTAGTTGTGTGACCCTGGGCAAGACACTTAACCCTATTTGCCTCAGTTCTTCATCTGTAAAATGAGCTGGAAAAAGAAATGGCAAACCACTCTAGCATCTTTGCCAAGAAAATCCCAAGAGTCAAACATGACTAACACATAAGAATGACAAATTGTGTGTCAAAAGAAACAACTTGAATTGTTGATCTCCTACTTCACTAGCTAATTTTGGAACCTTGGACAAGCCCCTTAATCTCATTGAACCTCAGTTCCCTCATCTGTAAAATGCGAATAATAATGCTTACCTTACCAGCCTTACAAAGTTGTTGTGCCCCTAACAGAACTATACAAATGTGAGTTGTTATTACAAATGCATGTCTCTTCTCACTGGTATTTCAGACTTGCTTCTATCTACCTCCGTCTTTTTTCTCTCTGTTTCCCATATGGCCCCAACAAACATGTTTATTCTACATTCAACTGCAGGCTTTTTGCTGACAGAATCCTTCTCTTCTCCCAAAGGGAGCTTCTGCTGTAGCTCATTTTCTCCAGCAACATCCCCTCCAGGCCTCCGTCCCCATCAGCCCTGGCCACTTTCATCCCTCATCTTCCTCCAACTGGAAATACTCTTCAACCTTCCTCCTGCCTACTCCCCCCCTCACCAGACCCACCCATCACACACACAGCCTGCTGATTCCCCAGGGGTTGTCAGGAATTACCCCTCTCACCCACTGAACTCCCCAGTCTCAGCAGATGAACATCTCAAGCTGAGTCACTATAAATTCTTCCCCTTCTGCTCCTCCCCTTGGTTCCAGCATTAGCACAGCCTCCCTCTCTTCAGTCCCTGTAACTCATTTCCCCAAATACGTGTGACCCTGCTCGGCTGAGCTGATGGGAAGTTAACCTTCTCCCACACATCCTAGGACTGCCCATACCCTTGTCCCACTGGTTCTGCTTTGCCTCTGACCATTTGAATCTTCTGTTATTAATTACAGCTCCTTCCACAGGCTGAGTAACTGGGACTTTCTTTTTTTTCTTCTTCCTTTTAAGAGGAAGGAAGGAAGGAAGGAAGGAAGGAAGGAAGGAAGGAAGGAAGGAAGGAAGGAAGGAAGGAAGGAAGGAAGGAAGGAAGGAAGGAAGGAAGGAAG
>NC_058131.1:171644919-171659851 GCF_016433145.1 Gracilinanus agilis | reverse complement strand
GGAAGGGAAGGGAAGGGAAGGGAAGGGAAGGGAAGGGAAGCGAAGAATGAGGGAAGAATGAGGGAAGAATGAGGGAAGAATGAGGGAAGGGAAGAAGGAGACAAGGAAGGAATGACAAAAGGAGGGAGGGAAGAGGAAAGCTCAGACCTCCAGCATCATTTTAAGAAACCTTTCTTTTTTTTCCATTATATGTGACTCTCTTGACCGCATTTCAGGGGATTTTCTTGACAGAGATACTGGAGTGCTTTGCCATTTCCTTCTCCAGCTCAATTTGCAGATGAGGAAACTGAAGCAAACAGTGTTTGATAACTTGTCCTGCTGGCCAACCTCATAACCACAATACTCTTCATTAGGCCTTATTTCAGTCATATGGAATAGAGGAGATAGAAGAATAAAGGAAGAGAGAAAATTTAAGTCACAGCTAGTAAATGTCAGAGGCCAGATTTGAACTCAGAATAAGAAGGCTTTGAACTGGACTTCTACCCCAGGGACTCTGGCCAGTCCTGGAAGACCAACCTTCCAATACTAGTTGTCCTATGAACTACCAGCATGGAGAGGGAAAGAGATAACAGTAAGAGGCTGAGTGAGTGGCAGAGAGGAAACAATGGAAAGGAGATAATGTGACTTAAAAAAAATTTTTAACCCTTACTTTCCATCTTAGAATCAATACTGTATCAGTTCAAAGGCAAAAGAGCAGTAAGGGCTAGGCATTGAGGGGTAAGAGACTTGCCCAGGGTCACACAGCCAGGAAGTGTCTGGAGTCAGATTTGAACCTAGAACCTCCCATCTCTAGGCCTGGCTCTCAAACCACTGAGCCACCCACTTGCCCCCAATGTTCCTTAAATTTAGCAGCAAGAGCACATGGTAAGACTTGCCAAACCAGAGCATGGATTCCTGATCGCTGCCTCGTTATTTCAGAAGCTGGCAAGGCTCACATGGCCTACAAGCCTAGCGTTTCTGCATTGCTATTAATGACCTCATGAGAGTGGACGTAGGAAGAAATCAAGCTTTCCCTGATCTTGCGCCTGCCTTCACAACAGACCGATTCCTTCCAAACTTCCCTGGCTTCCTTCAATCTCAGCCAAGGTCCATCTTCAGCAAGAAGCCTTTCCCAGTCCGTAACTGTAGTGCCTTTCCTCTAAGACTATCCCAAATTCCTCCCTTATAGATCTTGTTGGTACATCGTTGTTTTCATGTGTCTCCCCCGTTAGACTATGAACTTCTCCAGAATAGGGACTCGTCTTGTTTTGGGGTTTTTTGTATTTTGATTTCTTTGTATCCCCAGGGCTATGTCCTGGGATGTAGGAAATACTTAATAAATGCTAGTGACCAACAGGCTCTAACTAATTCTCTCATCAATCCTACCATCTCACAAATCTGTCCTGCTGGCCACCCTCATATTCCAATACTCTTCATTCAGCCCCATTTCAGAATTATGGTGTGGAGAAGATAGATAAAAGGGGGAAAGAGTAATTAACAGGAATTGACAGTTGAAAATATCCTCAAAGCAAGTTAAAACTAGAGCTCTAACCAATTTAACAAACGTGGCCTCAGTGCCCAGTATGTGTAGGGTAATGGGTCTGGTGCCATAAGGCACAAAATTTGTTTTTGGTCCCATGCAGTTTACACTCTAGTAAGGGGATAAGACCTAGGTAGCCCACCATTGATCCCCAATTTGAGCCCCGCTGAAATGATAGAGTTCTGTCTATACTCACACAAATCCAGGCAGGGAGACTGGATTTTTTTTTAAGCTTATGACAGAGTAACAGCTGCTGGGCTGCTGGCTTCCTGCCCTCTTGGGTTTGAAACTATAACCACAGGAATATATTTCTCCTCTTTTCTTGTAGAAGGTCATCAAATCAACAGCATACCCTCTCTGATTAGTCTGGATAGTTCTATTGGTTCCTCTTAGAGAAGGCCCTTAACAACCTTCATCTACAGGGCAGCTGGGTAGCACAGTGCATAGAGTCCCATCTGGCATCCCAAGGTCCTGGGTTCCAATCTGACCTCATACATTTCCTAGCTGTGTGACCCTGGACAAGTCACTTAACCCCATTTGCCTGGCTCTTTACCTTCTGTCTTAGAGTTGTTACTAAAACAGAAAGCAAGGGTTAAAAAAAAAGACTTTTATGTACAAATAACCATTCCTTGATTTGTCCCAGAGATGATGGATAGGAATGAAGAATTTGTTTTATGGGGTTAGGGTAGGAGCTACAAAAAGAGCATGGAACTTGGAGTCATAAGTCATATAAGCTCTGGAAGATACTGTGACTCTTGAACAGATCACTTAATTTCCTTGGACCTCAGTTTCCTCATCTATAAAATCAGAGGGTTGGAGTAAATGATCTGTCTCTAAGCTTCTTTTCAACTTTAGAGTTCCTCTGATAAGCATTTAACATATCAAAAAGGGTATAGATCTAAAGATAATACCGAAGAGCCTTGGCAAAACCTCCTATTTCAAAATTTCTTTGTACCATCCATCACCAAGAACCCTATAAACTCTGCCCCCACAAGTTATAGAGACCCCTTGGGATATCTATGCCAAAGTTCAACGCAGTGGAAAAACTCTGACTACTATGTGTTATTCATGGGAGAATGTGCTCCAGGTTTCTTAAAGTGAGGTTTTGTTGCTACTTTTTGCCA
This sequence comes from Gracilinanus agilis, assembly GCF_016433145.1. NCBI lineage: Eukaryota > Metazoa > Chordata > Mammalia > Didelphimorphia > Didelphidae > Gracilinanus > Gracilinanus agilis. Next base: position 171,657,208 of record NC_058131.1, on the reverse strand, counting down.
ACATGCTTTAGTAAATGAATTAGCCTTAAGCTATTTGTGTTCTTTGGGTGACTACAGAAAGGTAAACTCATTAGTGGAGGCTCATGACCTATAGTATGGAGGATGGACCCTCCCAGTGTCCTGAACCAAGGAAATCAATCCTATAAGAGTGGCCAGGGATGGATCATTCATAAAAGCAAATGGTTCAGGCTAAAGCATGGAATGAACACTTGTGCTGGTCATTTCACACCCTGATAAAATAGTCCTGACTCATCACTGACTTTCCTCTTTTTTCTGCATTGCATTTTGGTTCTTCTGCCATAAAATCGAGTCTATTCTCTCTACAAACTCCCATTCTACTGCTTTGGACTGGCCTTCTTGCTTAGAATGCTTATGAAGGACCACTTCCCTGCTCTACTCAGTCCCTGAGACCACCACCACAGCTAAGCCATCCTGGTGACATCCTGCTGTCCACCGACGGGCAAACTTTCTCTTGGAACACAGGAGCTGAGGATTATATGTATAGCTCTAAGCTGAACTATTTTTTTTTAATTTTAAACCCTTAACTTCTGTGTATTGATTTATAGGTGGAAGATTGGTAAGGGTAGGCAATGGGGGTCAAGTGACTTGCCCAGGGTCACACAGCTGGAAAGTGTCTGAGGCCGGATTTGAACCTAGGACATCCTGTCTCTAGACCTGGCTCTCAATCCACTGAGCTACCCAGCTGCCCCAGTTCAGTTCTAAGCTGAACTTTTGACACATATCATCATCATTGTCTGATTCCAATCCAATCCACAAGAATTTAATAATGTGTAGATCACCATACTGGATGCTCAATACACAAAAAAAGTGGAAATCCTGCCTTTAAGGAGTTTATAATAAAGAGGAGAGTTAAAAACAGGCAAGTGTGATGGGGCAGCACTAGGTGGTACAGACCTACAATCGGAAACACTCACCTTCATAAGTTCACATCTGGCCTCAGACACTTATTAGCTATGTGATCCTGGGCAAGTCACTTAAACTATTTGTCTCAGTTTCCTCAACTGTCAAATGAGCAATAAGAGGAAATGGCAAACCATACCTGTGTTTTTGCCAACAAAACCCCAAATGGGGCCATGAAAAGTCAAACCTGTTTGAAAAATGACAACTTTGAATATTGTATGCATGATAATTAGAAAATGAAGAGAACACTAATAACCAAGGGGACTGGTGAAGGCTTCCCTCAGGAGGTTATACAGAACCTGAACCTTGAAGGAAGTTAGAAGGTGAGGAGGAAGTACATTTTGGGCATGGGAACAGCCTGTACAAAAGGAAAAGGGAAGAACAGTCCAGGACTGGAAAGTAGGCCAATTTGGCTGTAACGTAGCATTTGTGAATGGAAGTCATGTGAAATAAATCTGGTAAGGTAGATGAAGTCAATTCTCAGCAAAATCGAGTCTTTATTAAGGGCTGACTATTGGTCAGACACTGTGCTAAGTACTGGAGATACAAAAAGAGGAAAAAGGACAATCTCCATGTTCACATTCTAATGAGGAAAAAAAATACTCAACCCGTACAATGAACATTTCATAAGCACCTACTACATGCCAGACACTATAAAAGTGTTGAGGATGCAAAAAAGACATCCAACTCTCAAGGAGCTCATAATCTAATGGTAGAAACAAAAGCAAACCAGCTATAAACAGAATAATTAGGAAAGAATTAATTCAGTGTAAATAGGGGGTAATCTCAGAGGAAAGGCTAGTACTTAAGACAGACTGGTTTAAGGCTCCTTGCAGAAGGTAAGATCTGAACTAAGTCTTGAAAAGAAGCCAGGGAAACTAGAAGAAGTGAGGAGGGAGAACATTCCAGACTAAAGCAAGCTGAGATTTGTATTTTATTCTATGTGCAATGGTAGTTGTTGTCCTTCATACTAGAAGAGGACAAAAATGGCATCCCTAGCAATGTCTTTTGACTCATGCATACATTATTTTTAAGTGTGGCAGAGTTGCACAAAGTCATTGTTGGCTTCACTCCACTCTCTCTTCCAGAGTCATCAGAGTCCAGCGGCAAGACAAAAGTCAAGGTGATTGCTGTTGGCTTGAGATGCAGTGGATGGCTTTGGCTTCTTTAAGCTCTAACCATGTTCTAGGCACTCCACAGCACCCACTTCCACTGTCTTCATGGCCACTGGAACAAATTATTCTCATCCACCCATTCCACCAGGGGGCCTGGGGTATACACCCCACTGCCTAGGGGCAATAGAGAATCACTAAAAGTTCTTGAGGACAGAGGTGACGTGGTCAGACCTGTGCTTTGGGAAGATTATTTTGGCAAGATGATTTATAGAAGGGAGAAACTAAAAGCATTCAGGTAAAATGCTACTGCTTTAGTCTAGGGCAAATGCAAAACTAAAATAATGGCCTTGGAACAAATGTGAAAGTTTGTTTGGAGGTAAGTTCAATGGGATTTTTCAACTGACTGGCTCTGGGGTGTGAAGGAGAAGGAGTTAAGGATGACCCTGAGGTTGCAAGACTGGGTGAATGAACGTGAGTCTCAACCAAAATAAGGAAATTTAGAGGAGTAATGGATGGGAAGTAAGAAATAAGGCTGTAGAGGGGGAGAAATAATGAATTCCACTTTGGGCTTGTTGAATTGGAGTTCTATGAGAAACACAAATAGAAATATCCAACAGTCCCTTCAGGCTCGGGAGAATCACAGAACCTGACCTTGGACCTATACACAGACACCCAGAGAACCCAGATATGCCACACAAACTCCTGTCTCACACACACACACACACACACACACACACACACACACACCAGGCTCAAAAGTAAGAACCACCCAGAACAAACAGCAGGGAACGTGCAAGAATGCCACCACAGGGTGAATATCCCTGTAGATCGACCAGTTTGTACAGACTCTGCCTCAGATACTTCTTCACTGTGTGACCCTGGGTAAGTCACTTAACCTCTGATTACCTAACAAAAGGATCTCCTGGAGCAGGAAATAGCCAACTTCTCCAATATCTTTGCCAAGAAAACCCTATGGACAACTATGGTCAGTGGGGTCACTGTGTCGGACACAAATGAACAACTCAACAACAACAACAATATCAATGCTGTCCTACATCGCAGACACCAAGCTGAGCTGCCAGGTTTCCTCTTCAGGGTAAAGAACCAGCTAAATTCCTCTGCTCTTATAGCAACTCTAACACACTCCAATCTGTCAAGATGATTAGCATGGCCCAGTGGATAGGGAGTCCAAGCTGAGTTTGGACCCAGAAACACTTGAATTCACATCCTGTCTCAGACACTAGATAGCTCTATGATCCTGAGTAAACCATTTCATCTCACTCAGCCTTAGGTTCCTCATCTGTAAAGGATGGATGGGGAATGGCTTCTGCTGTCTTTAAATTTAGCATCCTATGCCCCTCCTAAGATGTGGCACTCAGAACTGAACGCAACTCCAGATGATGACTAACTACATCATTCTCATGTCCTGCTTAACAGAAACTAACCTTCTAATACTGTAGCCTCAGGTCACCTAAGGTTCTTTGGATGGCATGTCCTTCTGTTTATTCATAAGGAATTCACTTAAAACCATAAACTGTCATCTGGTCCCAGCTATCCCCACCTAATGCTTAGTTGATTTTTTTAACCTAAGTTCAAGACTTTACATTTATCCCTATTATACTTTATCTTGTTCTCTTCCGACCATTTTCTAGCTTTTCAGTCTTGATTTTGTCATCTAACATATTAGCTAAACCTCCAAGCTTTATGTCATCTGAAAATTTGACAAGCGTGCTATCTAGGCCTTCATACAAGTCACTGATAAAAATGATGAACACAATCAGATGGAGGACAGAGCCCTGTGGCATTCCCTTCAGAGGAAAGATCACTTATCTAAAGAAAGTTTCTTTTCTTTTTTCTCAAACTTCCTTCTTCCCCAGAGTTTCCTTTGTTTTTTTAAAAACTCTTACCTTTTGTCTTAGAGTTAATATTAAGTATCTGTTCTTAGATGCAACAACTGTAAGGGCTAAGCAATTGGGGTAAGCAATTGGGGTAAGTGACTTCCTCAGGGTCACACAGCTAGGACATATCTGAGGTCAGATTTGAACCTGGGGCCTCCTGTCCCCAGGCCTGACTTGTTATCCAATGAGCCATCTAGCTCTTTTTAATTTTAATGCTCTACGAACATAAAGTGACAGTGTTTTCTAGAGAATCCAGAAGTGCATTTCTTATTCCTCACTAATATGTGAGATACAATGCATACTTCAATTCAATTCAGTAAATACTTATTAAATTATTATTGTATGTAGCACATTGTCCTAGGTACTGAGAGACATAGTATAGGGAATAACATCCTAGACTTAAAGCTAGAAAGGAATTTTACCAATAAGATGTGTTCTCTTTCCTCATGGAGTTTGCCTATCTCTGTTTCCCAATTTTGTGCTATTCTTGTGTCTTTTGTAAATCATTGGTTCAAGGGCATCTAATCCAACACACTCATTTGTTTTTGTCCAGGCATTTCAGTCCTGTCTGACTCATCATGATCCCATTTAGGGTTTTCTTAATAAAGATACTAGAACGGTTTACCATTTCCTTCTCTACCTTATTTTATAGGTGAAGAAACTGAGGCAAACAGGGTTAAGTGACTTGCCCAGGATCACATAGCTAGTAAGTGTCTGAAGCCAAATAACTCACAAAGATAAGTCTTCCCGACTCCAGGCCAGGCAGTCTATCCATTCTACCACCTACCTGACTATAACTGAGGCTGCATGCCCATTCCCATTTAGTGAGCCTTCTTTTATTACAAATAAAGAGAATTAAAAAGTAATGGGCATGATGAGCATACCAAATTCCATACTCATAGCCCTTGGTCTTCTTTTAACCACAAAAAGTATAAGAGGTGAGGAGCATGACAAACACATGGCTATCGATCAATCCACAGGCATACATGGGAGTCCCCCATATAAAGCACCTACTATGTATTTGGCACTAGGTACAAAGGATGCAAGGTCAAATTTGAAACAGTATTTGTCCTCAAGAGGCTAACACTTTATTGGGGAAAACAGTAGATAAGTAGATAGATGGATGGATGGGTGGATAGATAGATAATAGGTGATAGATAGAACAACTGATAGATAGATAGATAGATAGATAGATAGATAGATAGATAGATAGATANCAACTGCCAGATAGATAGATAGATAGATAGATAGATAGATAGATAGATAGATAGATAGATAGATGAGTGGGTGGATGGATGGATGGATGGATAGATAGATAGATAGATAGATAGATAGATAGATAGATAGGACAGGCAGATAGAGATATTTTTGTATATACACACAGTGCACACATAAACAAAATGAATGCAAAGAAGATCAAGAAAAGTTTTATTCAGAAGGTGATTCTTGAGCCAAGTCTTCAAGAAAACAAGAGATTCTAGGAAGCAGTAAGAAGGAAGTTCATTCCCAGCATGGGAGATAAGCAATGCAAAGTCATGGAAGTAGGGATGGGGCAAGAAGGTCATTTTAGCTAGATAGCAATGTGTGTAGAAGGGGAAAGTGTGTAATAAAGCTAGAAAAGTTGGTTGCAGCCAGGTGGTGGAGGGCTTTAAATGCATAAGAGAAATTTGTCTTTTATCCAAGAGATAATAAAGAACCACTGGAGTTTGTTACATAGTAGGGTAAAAAGACCTACAGCTTTAGAAACATCACAATAACACTGACTATATGGAGTTCAAGGAGGGAAAGGTATTTAACTAAAGGGGAGATTCAGGAAGTTTTCACAGTGAAGGTGGCCTTTTGATTTAGTCTTTAAAGGCTAGGCAGGAATTCCAAAGATGAAAAGGGGAAGAGAGGATATTAAGCAGAGAGAGCAGCTGGAAAAAAAAGGGTGGGGGCTCAGACTCTTGAAAATTAGTATAATGATTGGGTCCAGGTTTTGTCCTGGATCCTCTTTGCCTTAATTGATGAGAACTTTGTCCTAGCATTGATGATCTCTCCTTAACTAGTTGTTAAAGTCCTTTGATGAGGTTAATACTTTGATAAGGTATGAAATCCATGGGCCCTATATATTCTTATTGCCCCTCTAATACAACATTCAATGTCATTGGTTGATTCAAAGCCATAAACCTGGGCTGCCCTCTTTTAAACAAAAAGAAAAGGGCTACACAGAGACTCGGGGGACTCAGTTCTCTGAAAGGAAAGCCAGTACAACTAGGTGGCCCTACTAGAAAACCATATGGTCCCTTTGGTCAGCCATAGGCACTAGAAAACTGCCTAATCCCCAAGAAAAGGGGAACCGATATAGTCTGAAAAAATGGTATCAGGCTAAAGCAGCAGCAATCAGCGAGTTGACCTTGGGTCAAGCTAAAAATTGCAGAAATATAAGCTAACATAAGACATGCATTAATTCTAATGGAGTAAAAAAAATCTATTAGTATAAATGTGAGCTGGAAATGAAGATAAACATTCGATAAGACAAAATGTTATAGTCTTGACGTAAAGAATAAATACATGCCAATGGATAAAAAGAGAGAGACAAATGCAAAGTGGAGACCTTGAACCCAGAAGAGTTTCTTAGATCCAGTAGAAAGGTTCCATTTCTGGACCAAGAATGAAATAAAGCTGAGGAACAGAAAGAATAATGCTGTAGTGTGAATGAAAAGCCAGACACTGCCCTTCAATGGCATGGCAAATTATGTGTACTGTGTAGGTTTGTGGGAGAGGAGTTGACTCAGCTCGTAGAAATAGAACTGTTTGCCATTTATATGAGGATACTGTGGCCTGGGGAAAGTAAGCATTTTGTCCAAGGTCCAATAGGTAGCAAGTGACAAAAGTGGGCTTTAGAACCAAGTCCTCCAACTCTAATCTTTCAATTATATCACACTATTGAGTATTCTTCCCATTTGGGGATAAGATAAATTTTGAACCCCAAGGTAGAACTATAAGTCAAGAGAACTGAATAGATGGGACTCATTGAAGAGGAAAGGAGAGTTGTCTTAAAAAGTAATAAAAGGAGTGGAGGAGGCAGTTAGTGGATTAAGAGCCAGACTTAAAGGTCCTGTGTTCAAATCTGGCCTCAGAAACTTCTTAGCCATATGATCCCGGGGAAGTCACTTAACCCCCATTGCCTAGCCTTTACCACTCTTCTGCCTTGGAACCAATACCCAATGTTGATTCTAAGATGAAGGTGAGAGTTTAAAAAAATTAATGAGATCAGGTACACACCTGCATTATTTTTTCAAGTTAGTTAAAATCTGTCCTATATTCAATGTATTGTTACCCTGAATGCATGATCCTGCTTTTCTTTGTTTTGCTTTTTTTTTTTTTAACTACAAGTCACTGACTCCACCATTGGTTTTGTTCATTGGGTTTTTTCTACTATCTTTCCCCTTGGCTTAGACTACAGGAGGAAATGGTCATAGGAAGTGTTTGAGATGTTCAAGGAGAGCTAGCACCTCTGATATGAGAGCTTAGTGAGTCCCTTTCAGAGTTATTCTTCCACCTTTTGTATCTACCTTTTACCCTACTCTCACTTGTGGCTCTTCAGATGGGCTAAACCAGGATGAGGGTAACTGACTGGCCTCAGATCCATCAGTGAATTAGACTAGAGGAATGTCTACCCCAATGGCCAGAAAGGCAGATGGCGCAGGTGCTGTGGAGCACTTAGAGCCTGGTCAGACACCAAAGATGCATCCCAGGCAATCGACAGTCATTCTGACTTTTGCCTTGAAGTGAAGATGATGACTTTGTGCAACTCTGCCTCATTTAAATCCAAGTTATATTCTAGTCAAGACATCACCCTGTGATGTCATTGATTCCCTTCAAAATGAATGAAAAATAATAAAAAGTGAAGAGAGATTGTGGGGGGGGGGGGGGTGAGGTAAGCCAAGAAAGGAAAGAATGAAGTAGGAAGAGAAGGAAGGAAGGAAGGAAGGAAATGAAAGACAAACAACAAACCCTGACAAGAAAAGATTCTCTTCCTTGTCCTTGTATTTCCTCCTGTAAATACATTCAGCTCAGCAGCCATGACACAAACCAATTTAACTACAGTAGTCCAGAGGCACTGGGTTGTTGCCTACAGGTAGTGTTGCAGTGGGAGAAAGGTTGATGTCCTCATTAGGGCCATTACAGCAGAGGCTGCCTTCTTGGTCCCACAACTCAACCACTCTGCCTCCCTGATTGAGGTACATAAAGCAAGTAATTTATTTGGTGCCTCAGTTACTTCTTTTCTTTTTTAAAATCCTTACTTTCTTAGAATCAATACTGTAATGGTAATAGATTATCTTGGCCCCAGAAAAGAGAGAATTCACCTTCCTCCTCTTATTGGTAATATGGGGAACTATGGATTATAGAATGTGACATGTGCTATCAGGTATGTTCATCATATTGGTTTTTATTTTCTTTTTTAGAAGAGAAGGCTCACTAAGTGGGGACAAGGGGACAGTTTCAGTTTTTCTTATCAGCAAAATGAACATGTTGAACTCCATGCTTTCAGAGTTTGCTTCCTACCTTTGATCAAGTGATTTATAAAAAGATGCAAACAAGAATGGCAGAGAATAGGGAGTAAGAACGGGACTACAATGTGTACCAATGTGGGGAACACTCAACATCAATAAGATCACAGATCCATCAAAGTCAAATAATTGCTAAATGTTATCGAACTCACATCTCAACCTGTATCTGGTGAATATATACTTGAACCATATTAAGGTTCACAAAAAGCTCCCTGCCAGCTCCAGGTTCCCCATCCCCCTAGTCTAAGTTCTTGAACATCCAAGGGAATCCAAAGGGTTTTCCCTTCTTGTCTGACCTGCTCCTGGGCAAAAACACATGACTTTTTTCTGAGTATTTGTTTAAAGGGTTTTAACTCTGCTATTCTCTATGGGGAAATATATAGAGAGTTAAAATAAGAAAACAAGGAGATACCTTACCAGATTTAGAGGTCTTCATATGATATGCTCTTGAGGCCCTACTCTGCCCTGGTTTCCCTCTCTGGACAGTCTCTAGCTTACTTTTAATGTTGTTCAGTGTCTAGTTTACTAATGTCTTTCATAAAACGCAGCACCCAGAATTGATGGAATCTAACCAAGGCAGAATACAGTGAAATTATCATCTCCTCAGTTCTGTATGCTTTGTCTCTGTCAGCATAGCCCAAGATCTGCACTAACATTTCTGGCTGCCATATTATACCATTGATGGCTTTTAATTCTCTAAAACTTGCCTGAGTCTTAGCTTCCCAATCTATAAAATGGGGATACAAACATCTGTACCACCTACCTCTCAGGGTTGTTATGGCATTATAAAACTTATACTACTATACAAATGAATCATTTTACCACTATAAATTGTACTCACATGATCTTGCCTTTCTCCATCTTCCTAAACTACTTACTATTCATTGGTTATTCCCTCTAGAACTTAACTTAGGCTGCTTTGCCTTCTCAATTATCCAATTCATGTGAACTCATCTTGTCTCACCAATTAAATTCCTAGAGAGGAAGAACAGAGTCCACCATCTCCACAGAGAGACAACATGGCCTCTCTCATGCATGTAGATAGCAGTATGCTGGACTTGGATAATGAAAGACTTAGGTCTGAATGTTGTGACACTTCTCCGCTGTGTGACTGGGGAAGTCTCTGAGCTTTGGTTTCCTATTTTATAGATGATGATGATGACAGTACCTATAGTAGGCACCTCAAAGGACATGTTATATAGCCAGAGTAAGAAATAAATATCAATCAATAAGTATTTATTAAGACTTCTATAAACCAGGCTTTGCAAAGCCTAAAGTACCATAAAAATATAGATTGCTATTCAGTAACTACTTTGAGAGCAGTTTGTGACATAGTGGATAGAGGACTGGATCCAGGAAAACTAATTTTTCAGAGTTCAAATCTGGTCTCAGACACATTACTAGCTGTGTGACCCTGAGCAAGTCATTCACCCTATTTACTTCAGTTTCCTCATCTATAAAATGAACTGGAGAAAGAAATAGCAAATCATTCAGTATCTTTGCTAAGAAAACCCCAAATGGTATCATAAGGAATCAGACATACTGTCTGCCTTTTGATCTAGCCATATCACTGCTGGGTTTATACCCCAAAGAGATCATAAGGAAAAAGACTTGTACAAAAATATTTATAGCCACACTCTTTGTGGCAGCAAAAAACTGGAAAACGAGGGGACACCCTTCAATTGAGGAATGGCTGAACATTGTGGTATCTGTTGGTGATGGAACACTATTGTGCTCAAAGGAATAATGAACTGGAGGAATTCCATGTGAACTAGAACAACCTCCAGGAAGTGATGCAGAGTGAAAGGAGCAGAACCAGGAGAACATTGTACACAGAGAGGGATACACTGTGGCACAATGGAATGTAATGGACTTCTCTCCTAGCAGCAATGCAATGATCCAGGACACTTCTGAGGGATTTATGAGAAAGAATGCTGTCCACATCCAAAGAACTGTGGGAGTAGAAACACAGAAGAAAAACAACTGCTTGATCACATGGTTCGATGGGGACATGATTGGGTATATAGACTCTAAACGATAACCCTAATGCAAATATTAATAATATGGAAATAGGTCTTGACCAATGACACATGTAAAACCCAGTGGAATTGCTTATTGGCTACAGGAGGGGGATGGCAGGAAGGGAGGGAAAGAACATGAATCATGGAATCATGGAAAAATTATTCTAAATTAATTAAATTGAATTTTTTAAATAAAAAAATAAAGAGTCAGACATGACTGAAACAAATGAGTAACAACTACTACTATTACTAAGCATACTGAATGAAGGAAAAAGTCCCTTCTTAGAGTCCCGTCTTTATGAGCATCCCTACTAAACTGGACATACTCAAACATTTACTGATAAGGCACCATCCTAGGCATATTGCGAATAATTTTTTTGGAGGAGAGAAAAACTCTTACTATGGAAACTCCTTTCACTCATGCAAATTGGCAACTTGTCTGTAATTTATAGTCTCATCGAGTTCTCTCCTAAACAGCCAAATGACCTCCCTCTGATTACAGAACTAGTGTGTGTCAGAGGCAAGACTGAAACCTAGGGCTTCCTGGATCCCCAAACAGTGTTCTTTCCACTATCCCATATTGCCTCTGTGGGGCAATATAGATATAAAAACATAATCATAGCTCTCATTTCTATAAATCTTTTAAAGTTTACAAAGTACTTTCCCCACAAACTATCCTGCCATGAAGGTGGCTGAAGCAGCCTCTGTGGAGCTCTTAGTTCTTGGTCAGACATCAAAGACACAAAGCTTGCCCTCTGCACCCAGGGCCATCAGCAATCATCTTGACTTTTGGCTTGCCACTGGAATTGGATGACTCTGGACTAGAGAGTGAGGCTGATGACTTTGTGCAACTCTGCCTCTCTTCAATACAATTCACATGCAAGTCAAGACATCACCCTCGTGAGGTCATTGGTCCTCTTTGAAAACAAAGGATGAACAATGATAGTAACTCTGCCAAGTTAAATCAAAAGACATTATTTCTCTATTTTACAGATACAGGAATAGAGGCTTAGGAAAATGAAATTACTTAGCCAAGATCATACAGAATGGCTGACTCAGGTTTTCTGAATCCAAATTCCAGAAAGTCTAAATAATACTTAGAGAAAGAGGGGGAAAGAAATGTAAGTCTATTGTAGTCCTCTAAAAATATTTCCTCTTCTCTCACCTCTAATTCATCCCCTTTCTATTCACTTTCATCAGCAATACTCTACCTCCAGATAAGGAATTTTAGCTATAAGCTTATCATAGGCATAACAAAGTTTATTTAGTTCTTAATAAGCTCTGTAAAGGAAAAGAAACCAACTTATATGTGTCTTCTTTATTTTTTGTTTCCTATGAAAATATTAACTGAGATAAAGGATCAAAGGATTCACAGATGGAAAGGATCTGAAAAATCTTCTAGTCTAACCCCTTTATTTTATAATGATGGGCCTAATGCCCAAAGAGGGGCAGTGACTTGGCCCCAACCACACAGCTAACAAATGGCTGAATTGAGATTCAAATCCACATGTCCTGATACCAATTCCACTGTTCTTTAGGTTAGAATCATATTGCCTATTAGCCTAATGTAGTTTTATCTCTCTACCATCTTGCTTGGCTTTGTGTTGGCCTGGACATTCAGGGACCTATTAAAAGAACATGGATTTGGGAGTTCCAGGTTAAGATGGCGGCAGAGTAAGAAGCAGCTCTTAACCTCTCCTGACCAAAACACACAAAACTCCTCAAGGGGACATAAAAACAAGTCCAGACGAACGGAGGAACCCCACAACAGGGCACAG
>NC_058131.1:171585431-171630262 GCF_016433145.1 Gracilinanus agilis | reverse complement strand
GAGGGAGGGAGGGAGGGAGGGAGGGAGGGAGGAAGACAACCTCCTAGCTAGATTTGGAATCAGGAGACCTGGGTTCACATCCCTCTTCTTCTGGAGCTTTTGGTTGACATTCAGTAATGGGCAAAGAGAATCTAGTTGAATTAAGGGCAGATGTGGGTTCCAGCCTTTGGGGAGTGCATTGAAGAGGGAAAGGATCCTGGATATCCACACAACCTCTCCCTTGAGACATGCTATAATGGCAGCCTTGGCAAATCAGGACCAAAAATGTATTGCAATGGTTTAAAGGCTCTACAACATAGCCCAGGCTTCTGGATAGAAGAGGGAAGATTTCCTGGAAAATGTCAAATTCCTAGAAAGTTCCTGAGCTGAGCTTTCTACATAGAAAAGTGGGGATTTCCTTGATAATGACAACTTCCTGGAGAATTCTGAAACCCAACCTTCTAGAGGGAGAAGAGAGAATGCCCGGACAATGCCAGCTGCTTAGAGAAGAAGAGGATCCTGGGACCCAGGCAAGAGAAGGGGGAGCTCTCAGTGGACAGTGTGCATACCTTGGAGAGAATAGAACTGAGCTGAAAGATCAGTAAGTAACTAAAATATTCTAAGGAGCAGCAAAAATCTGGACTTGGACTTCCATTACTAGCATTATTGACTTCAGAACTATAGATCTAATGACAAAAGGCTGCCTCTCTAGCAACCCCAGTCTTGTTATTCTTTTGGGTAGAACTGAAGACATTGGGAATTTCATAAAGTCCATAAACTTAGAAGGGGAAAAAGTTAAATCTTTATTTTACTAACCTCTAAGAAATTTAGCATTCCCTTTAGTTATGAATTTTAAAAAAAAGAGCATTGTTCTGAGAAAAGGCATGACCCCCCAAAAAAGTTAAGAACTTTTGCCTTAGGGTAATATTATAAGATTGAAGACCTGTACAAGTCTTATATACTTAGAGAGTAGCCGGAATTGTCACATTCTTTGAATAAGTATTCTTAGCACTGACCCCTCTATAGGTGTTTTATGTTTTTGATTCATTCATTTGAAGATAGGGTTCACCAAAATGGGGGGAAGGGTGCCTCTTTAGCAACCCCAAGTTCATTTCCCTTCTGAGGGGAATCCAAATTCCTGGGGCTAATATTATAAGACTTAAGTCCCTGGTATGAAGGTGAGGCTCACTGGAATGTAGAGATTGTCTCACTAGCATTCTCTACTGTATGTTTCTTCTTGGGAGGGAATTCAGATCTTTATGAGTTGGAGATCTATATATCTCCTTGGAGTAAAGCTGAGATTTATTGGTGGGGGGAGAGAATTGTATCAACTACTGTGAGTCCTTTGTCTGGTTTTACATTTTCTTTGAGTTGAAATAAAGATTGCCCTCGATCTGATATTAATTATTGCCTTGAGCACTTGTCTAGAAAAGGGAGACATTTTTACCATTAGTAGAGACATAAAGGAAAGCTCTTTTCTGAAATTTCCAGAGTAAATTCTGAGTGGAGGCAAAAACAAGACAAAGAAATGGGAGTTTTTGAGAAGCCCCAAAGATTGAGCTTGGTCCTTGTAAATCCAGAATTTGGGGTACTGGTTCACAGGTTGTACTGAAAAGGGCTACTCTCCAAATTATGAGTGTGTAGAATAAAAGCAACAATAAGACAATAACAATTCATATTTACATAGGATACTTGACCAAGTGTCTTCCTTATAACAAGTCTCTAAGATATAGTACGTCCTACGAGAATTGTTATCTCTAAAAAACAGATGAAGTGAATTAATTTGCCCAAGTCATACACGATAATAACAAAGTGCTTCCTTCACAACATCATTAGGCACATAGTAAAAGTATCTCAATTTTACAGGTGAAGAAACCAAGACTCCATGAAGGAATGACTTAGCCGTGATCATTCAAACCAATAAATATCGGATCAAACCCAGGTCACCTGACAACAAGTGGACACTCGTTATTGTCCACTCAAAATAAGTGGACAAAATGGCATCTAAACTCCCCTCCTGGTCTAAATTCTTTGCTCTCAAGGGATAGGATCAGAACTCAAATTATAACTAGCAATTTTTATGTCTGATGTCTTATATGACAAGAAGTATAGTGAGGCTAAAAGAGGATGGAGGGAGCCCAGGGTGCTATGAAGCTAAAACCTAGACAAGCTTCCCTAGAGCAACCCCTGGAAGAAAATATTCTTTGATGTCTTATGTAGTTAGTCTTATGTAATTAGTCCTGACAACCAGGTGTTAAACTTGAGATAGCTAAGTGGTCCAGTGGATAGTCTACAGTCAGGAAGACAGAAGTTTAAAACTGATCTCAGACAATTTACTAGAAGGTGAGGCTGGGCAAGACATTTAACCTTTATCTTTGTTTCCACACATGCAAAACAGAGGTTAATTACTTCAGAGAAAGAATTTTGGGAGTCATCTTTCCCATCAGGCTATTTATGGTTTTATTTTGGGGGTTCGGGTTATCCATGAATGCACTCTTACAACAGTGACCAATATGAAAGTGTGTTTTGCATGATAATAAAAATAAAATTTCAAATAGGGGTTAATAACGACTATCTCCCAGGATTTTGAGGCAGCTAGGTGGTGCGGTGGATAGCACACTGAGCCTGGGCTTGGAAAGACCTGAGTTAAATGTCAGATCCTTAATAGCTATGTGACCTTGGGCAAGTGACTTAACCCCTGTCTCAGTTTCCTTAGCTATAAAATGGGGCTAATAATAGCATCTATCTTGCAGAGTTGCTGCATGGACTAAATGAGATAATATTTATAAAGAGCTTATCATGGTGCCTGGCACAGAGTAGGCTCCATATAAATGCTAGCTCTCATCACTGTGAGGATGAAACAAGATAATATTTGTAAAGTGCAACGCCAACCTTAAAGTGCTTTAGAAATGCTAGTTATTATCCTGGTCTCAGTTGTTTCTACCTGGCCCAGGAATTCCGCTGCTGTCAGCCCCCTGGAAATTTCAGGGGTGATGCTGACCTACTTTTTGCACAGGTTCCTTTGAAAGCCTTCAGAGAATCATTTCCCTGTGGATCCCACTGGGCTGAACCAAAGCCCAGGGGTTCTCTTTTAGATGAGCCTGTCTCTGCTCTCTGTCTGTCTCTGTGTATCTCTGTGTATCTCTGTGTCTGTCTGTCTGTCTCTCTGTCTCTCTCTGTCTTTCTCTGTGTGTCTGTCTATCTGTCTGTCTGTCTGTCTGTCTGTCTGTCTCTCTCTCTCTCTCTCTCTCTCTCTCTCTCCCCGTCTCTCTGTCACACACAGACACACACAAAAGAACTGAAGCTTCCTCACTTGGCTTAGAAGTAAAATAAACTCTAAAAACTCCCCAGCTCCTAATACCATGCTATAGATTGGAATTCAATAGAAGGCAATCTGGTCCTTTAATCCCTGACATTTGTATAGGGCTTTGGGGCCATTATCTCATTTGATCCTCACCAGCAGCCTATAAGGTAGGCAGGGCAGGAACAATTACCCTCTTTTTACCGGGGATGCCAGTTCCAAGGCAGTCCCAGAGGCCAGGTCAGGCACCCAATAGCAAAGCTTCCTCCAAATGAGGGCCAAGAGTTCGTCCATAACTTAGAGTTGGGGCCTCGCCTCGGAAGGGTGGGAGACATAAGTTTTATGTCATCATCGATTTCCTGGTGTGTTTACAATGACAGGGCATTCAATCCCCGGGACAAGAGAAAGGGAAGGGGGAGAGGCGGGAGAGGGAGGGATACAGGCATTATTGGCTCATTACTGACAACATTGGCAGTTAGAAAATATTTTCATCACATAGAACAACAGATGGGCTGTAGAAATTGATCTGAAAGGAGCCAGGATTTAGTGGTATTTCAGGGGCTGCCAGGCCCCTGAAATTTTCCAAATTTCTTCTGACACCATAGAACCTCAGTCTACCCCAGGTGCCAAAAATCCCGTTGCTATGATAGGCTGAAGGGTTTCTTAAGTAGGAGCTTGGCCAGTACAAACTTTTTAAAGATCGCTGTGTTGAATAACTTCCCTTACAATCAATCAACCATCAGCAAGAACAGGCGTCCCCCATCGAATACATGTCATTGGTTCCAGGAAATCCAGGAATTTTTTTTTAAGGTGAGTATTTATTGAGTTCTTGATCAGGAAGGACAGTACTTATATTTATCGAAGAAGAAAACTAAATAAACTAAAGCTTAATTAAACTTGTTTCTTTTTAATTAGCAACTAAGCTTAGAAATACAAAATTTAAAAATAATATGCAAAATACTAATTTTAGAGGGGGAGACATTATGGCATGCCTGGGCATACACACTGTTTAAAAGCCTGGGTCCAGGCAAGATTTAATGAGAGTCTAAATTGGGATGGTGGCAATGGAAATGAAGAGAAGAGATCAAAAAATAGTTATTTCAGGGAGGCTTAGAGAATAATGGAAAAAGTACTGGGTTGGAGTTGAAGAGGCTTGGATTCAATTCCTGTCTCTAAGGCTTATGAACTGACTTTGAGAAAGTCATTTAACAACTTTTGGCCTCACCTTCCTCATTTGTAAAATGAAAGAAAAATACCTATAGTCCCTTCCTCATAGGGTTGTTTTGAGGATAAGATGAGGCAAAATATGTAAAACTTTATATAAATGTTATCTATGGTGATTATTAAAACGAAACAGGAGGGGAAGGTAAGTGGCTCAGTGGATAGAGAGCGGGGCCTGGAAACGGGAGGTTCTGAGTTCAAATTTGACCTCAGTCACTTTCTAGTTATGTGACCTGGGCAAGCTCTTACCATCCTTCTGCCTTGGAACCAATATATATATATAGGGTTGTTTTTTTTTTTTAATTCTGAGAAGGTAAGGGTTAAAAAAAAAGGCTAAACAGAATTTAGCAACTGATTGGATGTGGAGATAAGATTGAGGGAAGAATCAATAGGAGGTCTAGGTTTCCAAATTGGTCAATAAGGATAGTAGCGCCATTGACCAAAATAAAGGAAGCCCATTTTTGGAGGAAGATTCATTTGAGGCACATTGAGTTAGTGGTGCCTGTAAGATACCCACAACAAAGTATCATGACACTCTGATGGAAATCTAGATCCGAACTTCAAGAATGAAGTCAAGAGTTAAAGAAAGAGGTTCAGGATGGGATGTGATTAAGGGAGATCATAGGTTGGGTAGTCTAACTCTTGTCTATTTTCAGGTGAGGAAATTTCAATAATTTATCTAAGGTCATTTCACTTGCTAATAAGTGGGAAAAACTGGATTTGAACTCAGGTCTTCAGATTCCAGAACTTGTGATGTGTTTTCCACAATACTAGGAAATCTCTTTAAGGACTTAAATAAATATTGATCCTTGGAAAGAAATGGTACTTTGTTTTTTCTTCCCTTTTTAAAAATTCCCAACCTTTTATCTTAGAATTGATTCTATGTATCGGTTCCAAGGCAGCAAAGTGGTAAGGGGTGGGCAATTGGGATTAAGTGGCCTGCCCAGGGTCACACAGCAGGGAAATATCTAAGGTCAGATTTCAATCCAAGGCCTCCCAACTCTAGGCCCAGTACTCCATCCAGTGTGCCACCTACCTGCTCCAGTTTATATTCTAATGAGGGAAGATAACTCATAAAAGGGAGCTTAAAAGCAGAAGGAAAACACTAGAGCAGAGGAAAACACTAGTAGGGGAGAACATAGTGACAAATGACAAGTTAAAGAACTCACCAACAGGAAAAAGGTGCTGTAAGAATGGAAGGATGTTCCAGCATGAGAAGGCCAGAGGAGAGGAGGGAACTTCCAAGGTGAAAAATCAACTGACTTCTTCCTCTGAGGCAAAAGGGAAGGAGAAGAGAATGGACGGTTATGTTATCCCCAGATGTGTTCCAGCCAAAGTAAATTACTAGGTCTTCCCCACACTTAATATTCCATCTCCTTCTTCCATGAACTGTCCTCTCCTGAATAATATAGGAAATATGGAGGGAATAGAGGTTCTAGGAACATAGAAAGGCCAGTTGAAAAGGTATAATGGAGGATAGACCACTAGGCTTGGATTTGGGAGAGCCTGGGTTCAAATCCAACCTCAGGCACTTCCTAGCTATGTGACCCTGGGCAAATCACTTAACTCAAATTGCCTAGTCCTTGCCACTCTTCTTTATTAGAATTGACACTAAGACAGAAGGCAAGAAGTTTCTTTTGTTTGGTTTTTTTTTTTTAATACTCATAAGGGAGTAGGGAAAATAAGAAATGAGGAGGTTGTAATCAGAAAGAAAAATTTCACAAACATGCTTAGGAACTAAGATGACAAAGAAAAGGATGTTTTCCTTACCTGAACCCTACAAACACACACACACACACACACACACACACACACACACACACACACACAGAGAGAGAAAAGAAAAGAAATTGTCTCAAAAAAAAGGAAAGCAGGAAGAATACATCTTCCTGGGGTAAGAAAAAAGAGTAGCTGGGTAGCTCAGTGGATTGAGAGCCAGGCTTAGAGAGACGGGAGGTCCTAGATTCAAAACTAGCCTCAGACACTTCCCAGCTGTGTGATCCTGGGCAAGTCACTTAACCCCCATTGCCTAGTCCTTACCACTTTTCTGCCTTAGAACCAATTGGTTCTCTACCTCAGGAGCAGAGAAGAACCCCAAGGTAATGGGAAAAGATCACTAATAAAATGAACAAAAGACAAAGAAAAAGCCTTACTTTAATTACTTTAGTGACAGAGAAGATCAAACTATGAACTCAGAAGAGGACAGCAATGTCAAAAAGGAAACAGGATGCCTCAAAGGAAAGTGTGAAAGGAAGTAACCTGGAAAATAGATACAAGAGAAATAATTTGAGAATTCACCAGAATATCTGCAAGCCATGATCAAAAAAAAAAAAAAAAAAGAGCCTAGACCCCATAACATGAGAAATCATCAGGGAAAACTGCCTTGATATTTTGAAGAATGAAAGAATTAAAAATATATCCTGAAGAATCCAAGAAATAAAAAAAAAAGAAAGAAAATATTTTTGAAACCTTCCTTAAGCTAAAGCTAAAGAAAAGACTATTACTTCAGCATTTCAGATTATTAACTTTTCCAAATGGTTTTCTGACATTGAGAGATCATCAGATGAATTCAAATTATATTCACCATTCAAAATATTTTTGCATCTACTCATATTTACCTATTCTAGATTCTACCTATTCTTCAGCAAGCCCCCTTCTACTTTTCCACATATAAGTAGACCAAAGGTTATTAATTTTTATATTTCATTAATTCTTTTGGCAGTCTGATGAGACCTATGTATCAAAATAATGACCCCATTCTCAGAATAATGTTATTAAATGCAAAGTAAAACAATGATGGAGATATTAAATTATTTCTATGTATGTATATACAATATTTGAATTATTGTACAGAATAGTTCACTGACAATAAATTATACTTGCAAAAATACAACTTCAACTTATTTTTAATGGTGACTTTAATGGTGACATCAAGGCAAATTATGTAATATAACTAGCTATACAGATAGATGGCCAGACAGCAGCTAAATGGCAACCAGAAGACAGATGATGGCTAGATGGTGTCCAGATAGAGGCTAGAAGGTATCTAGATAGCTCCTAGAAGGCTAGATGGCATTTAATCAATGGCTAGATGGCATCTAGATAGCTAGACACTCCTAGACCGTGGCTAGACAGCATCTAGAAGGTGGCTAGACAGTGGTTAGATAACTAGACAGCTAGATGGCTGCTAGATGGCTAGACAATGGCTAGATGGCAACTAGATGGTGGCTAGCAGGCAGCTAGATTGCTAGATGGCAGCTAGACAGTATCTAGACAGCAGCAAGATGTCTAGATGGTGTCTAGACAGTGCCTAAATGTCTAGACAGCATCTAGACAGAGGCTAAATGGCATCTAGATAAATAATTGTATAAATATATATAAATATAAAAATAAACGACTCTACCTGACAGCAAAATAAGGAACACCAATTTTTAAACAAAAATTCTAGCTATGAAATTTTATATAATAAAGAGAATCTCGTGAAACAAACATATTAAGCATATTTATTAAGTTTTGATCTTCACAAAGATAACCTATTTCACCTAGGACTTTAATAAATAAATCAGGTCATCAGGAAGGAGATTATATCCTAAATTATACATGTTCCTCAATAAAAAAACCTTTTTATCACAATTATACCCTTAGTTAGCAAAAATATCACCCTAAACCATCCTTAAAATTCTTTAGTTTAGATTATTAGACAGCGTCTAGATAACAACTAGACATCTAGCTGTCTAACTGCTGTCTAGACAATGGCTAGACATCTAGATGACTAGATGGCATCTAGACAGGGTCTAGACAGCAGTTAGACAGCTAGACAGTTAGACCCTGTCTAGATGGCATCTAGACATCAGCTAGATGGTGGCTAGATGGCTAGACTTTTTCTTTTGCTGGCTCAAAGAGGGAACTCTTGACAAAAGAGCCATCAATTTGTTATTTGCGATAATAGGAATATATGCATAGAAGTAGAATGTGATCACACCAGATTTCAAGGAAAAGACTAGGGTTGAAATTAACTGTAAACATATTATATCCTCTAAATAGAATATAAGTCCTTTGAAAACAAGGAATCTTTGTATTTATATTGAAATTTCTATAAAGTGAAGCTGAGTGAATTGACTCTCAAACCTTTACTAAAATTGTTAGACAAGGTTTCAATGTTTTTTTAACATTTTTTCTTTATTTGTTATACTTTTTTTAAACCCTTACCTTCCATCTTGGAATCAATACTACATACTGGTTTCAAGGCAGAAGAGTGGTAAGACGTAGGCAATGGGGGTCAAGTGACTTGCCCAGGGTCACACAGCTAGGAAGTGTCTGAGGCCAGATTTGAACCTAGGACCTCTCATCTCTAGGCCTGGCTCTCAATCCACTGAGCCACCCAGCTGCCCTCTTTATTTGTTATACTAATGGAAATTCTGTCTAAAGTGGTTTCTTGCTGTTCAAATAGGAAATCTATGGGTGATCTAGAGATTATATCAAGGATTTTGTCTCCAGTGTTTATTTTTCTGTTGGTAACAGGGACTTGAGTCATGCTCATGATGCTGAAAGGCTTTTTTCTCCACTGTGACGTCTCTGATGTTTAATAAGGTTTGTATTCTGACTGAAGGTTTTCCCATACTTATCACATTCATAAGGTTTCTCTCCTCTGTGTATTCTCTGATATAAAATATGGTTTCATCTTCGACTGAAACTCTTACTACTCTGATTACATGGACAGGTTTTCTCTGCAGTGTGGATTCTCTGATGCTGAATGAGGCTTGAACTTTGACTAAAGGATTTTCCACACTCATAAGGTTTCTCCCCAGTGTGGATTCTCTAATGTAGAATAAGGTGTGTACTTTCCCACACTCCTCATAGGGTTTCTCTCCAGTACGAATTCTCTGATGATTAAGAAGATGTGAGCTCTGACTGAAGACTTTCTCACAAGCATCACAGCCATAGAATTTTTCAACAGAATAGATGCTTTGATTCCTAATAAAGCTGGAGTTCCAAGTGAAATTTTCCTCCCATTCATTATCTTTATGTTGTCTCTAGCCCAGCAGATTTTCTTTCTTTTTTCTTAATCTACCTTTAAGGTACTTATTACACACTCTGAAAGTTGAAAAATATTCCCATTAAGATTTCCAGAGACTTCCTCATACAGTTCATTTTCTGCTGAAATTCCTGTCTGATTATCAGCACCTCTTTCTGGTTGGAAGTGGAGTTCTGGTGACTGACTCATGCTTGGACTGGACCTCCAAAGCCTGGAGCTGAACACAAGGGGACTT
The DNA here is from genome assembly GCF_016433145.1 of Gracilinanus agilis. NCBI lineage: Eukaryota > Metazoa > Chordata > Mammalia > Didelphimorphia > Didelphidae > Gracilinanus > Gracilinanus agilis. Next base: position 171,620,491 of record NC_058131.1, on the reverse strand, counting down.
CTGTGATGTTCCAGAAGTGTTGACTCTTCAACATCTCCTCTTTCCAGTAGGCAGAAGCTCTGACCTACTGATCTGGCTGATCAAGCTCTTGCTCTAAATCCTCCAACATAGTCACTGCCTGTTCCCCACTCTTTGGATGGTGCTCCTGCATCCAGGCTTGTAGTTCTTCAGGTAAGATCGTGAGGAACTGCTCCAGTACCAATAGCTCCAGGATCTGCACCTTTGTATGAATATCTGGTTTCAACCATTTCTGGCAAAGGTCTCTGAATTGGTTCAGAGCTTGATGGGGTCCAGGAGTCTCCTCATAGTAGAAATGCCTAAAACATTGGTGAAAAAACTTCTCATCAAAGGGCATGGTTCCTCTTCCCAGGCACCAACCATCTTCAGTTCCATTTTCAGAGGTCTCTCTTGTTCCTGTGGAGGCCCAGGGGTCAGGGATGCAGCCTCCCTGAATTCTATGAACATCATACAGGCTCTGGAGATGCCAAGTCTTAATTCCATATAGAATCTATGGTGCAGGAATCAAACTCCTGCACTTCGTTTTCCTTTGCAGATGAGTAGGCAGATAGCTGTCTAGATAATGGCTAGATGACAGCTGGACAGATAGACAGATATACGTGTATATGTGTACAGAAAGGCATGTGTAAGGAGAGAAAGAATGGTGAGTCACACATGTAGAAAGTGGCCTATGTGTGGTGAGTTCTCCTAATGTGGCTCAAAGAGAGGAAGAATAGACATCACTAGCCTCTTACCCTCCAAACCTTTTCCAAAGGAGATTTTATTTCTCTCAGGGAGGAAAGCAGGAAGCCGGGGACTAAAGCTATTCTCTTGTCCTCAGAGATAAAGAGTCTATAAATATATCTTTCTACTACTCCCTTATATACAATTAGTCCAGGAGGATAATTTAGGTTCCATATAAATTCTGAATATTTCATCATTTTGGGTGGGGAAAGGGGACCCTAAGTTTTATGGTCAATACTTGTCACCTTTCCCATCAAATACCAGTTCCATAATGAACACACATAATAAATAGAGAAGTCCAGTCATCCAAATCATAGCAAAACAAATCAGTGAAGGTATACAAAGAAGAATATATACCAGAAGGTATAGAGTGAAGCATCTCTCACATTGTGAGACAACTCAGCTCACCCAGGAAGGGTTGCTTTTGATCTCACTCATAGGGAAACTCCCAAAAGTTTCTATTGTTGGTATTCGAAAATAGGGACTGATGGAGACTGCTGGTTCCTCTTATGTCTTCCCAAAGTTGTTTTTGGCTTTTGGTTTTTCCTTCAGCAATTTGTTGAGGGGTTGACCTCTTCCATCTGGAATCCAGAAAAACCCAAAGCAATCCACTGTTTAAAGAGTCCTGAAGAAGATGTAATGCTAGATGAGTCCTCAAAGGGGACTGGCCTTGAAGAGTTTCAAAGGGAAGGCTGGCTCTGCAGAGTCCCAAAAGGCGACTGACAGAATTTGGATCCCTCTTACCTCTCACTAACTCCAACCTATCCCTGACACAGGGCAAGGTTTTTATCCCTTCAGATAAGGAGATAATACCATAACAATGGGCTTCGGTAAATGGGTAAAGTGACTATTACTATTTCTGCAAGGTTTAGTTGAATCAAAGTGGTTGCCACAGTAAAGTATTTCTGAAGTTGAAAAAAGTTGTCCCTTTTCTCCTTGATGTAAGAGTTTTATGTGACCAGCACATGATTACTGGCTATTTACAACAGATCTTTTTTAGAAAAATTGTCTAGGCGCATGTCTCCCATCTTGTACTTGTCATGTTGATCTTTTTGAAGTGAGAGATTTTTATATTTATCCCTCTGAAATTTCATCTTCCTAGATTCAACCCTATATCCTAGCCTGTTGAGATTTTTTTGGATCCTGATTCTGACATCTAGATTCTTGCCTATCCTTCCCAGCTTCATGTTATCTGAAAACTTGATAAACATGACAAGCCACCAATAAAAATTTCACCTAAGCTATAGATAAAAATGTTAATTTTTCACAGAGCCAAGCATAGATTTTTGGGAAACTACCCTATATTTCTCTTTCCAAACTACTCTAGGAAACTGGTTATTCAAGAAAGCTCTTCCCCCAATAGTCAAAGGATATCTACAGGCCATTCTCAAAAGAAGAAATCCAAGTGATCAACAATCCTATGGAAGAATGCTCCAAATCATTATGAATTAGAGAATTTAAAATTTGAAAATTTCATACTGGTGTATGATTGGTGGAGTAATTGGTCTAGATTTTTGGAAAACAATTTGTAATTATGCCCAAAGAATCATTAAATCCTGAATCCCCAGAGATAATAGGTTTACATCCCCAAAGAGGTCAAAGAAAGGAAAAGAGATCCATATGTACAAAATATTTATTATAGCTCTTCAACAAAGAAATTGGAGAATGGTTGAACAAACCACAGTATATGATTATAATGGAATATCACTGTACCATAAGAAATAATGAAAAGCACAATTTTGGAGAAATTGAAAACTGTATAAATTAATACAGAGTGAAGATAATTGGAACAATTTATACAGTAACAAGAGATAGTAAAGGAAAATAACCTGGAAAATCTTAAGAACTCTGATCAATATAATAACCAACCACAACTACATTGGATTGGTGATGACTTATGCTACACAACTCTTAACAAAGATATTATAATTCCAAGGTTCAGAAAGAAACACACATTTTGGGGCATAGGAAATGTGTGAAATGCTTTGTTTAAATATATATTTTTTGTTACAAGGACTGTTTTCCCCTTTTCTTTTGAGAGGCAGGAATTGGAAACGGGAGAACCTCACAATAGAGAAGAAAAGAGAAAAAAGAGAAAAGGGGGGAACGTTGAAACATCTCTTAAAATACAAAGAAAGGAATAGAAAAAAATTAGGAGGAAATAAACAGAATAGCTTTGAAAATAGCATTAAATTTATTATACCTTTTTTTAAAGTAAGATATGCATTATATATATTCATAATTACACATAATTCTCTTTTGGGGGTTCATTCTATATTTTGAAATGTCCCTTTTTAGTGTTCTTTAAATTTATGATTTTAAAAATAAAATTAAAAAAGAGAATCTTTTCATTCAATCAGATAGATCCATATCCATCCTTCACACTAGATGTACTAGCATTTAAAAGTCCAATGGTCTCCAAAAGAGGAGGGATTGGCATGACTCCTAGCTATGTGTAAACAACCAAAAAAGAGGGTAGAAATGTTGCATCTCACTGTGATAGTCAATTTAAGACATCTTCATCATACAACTGCACCTTTAATCCAATGTCCCTATACTCTGTCCTTCAGATCACTTCAAGTCTGCCATAAGTGCCCCTCAATGGAGGCAGGCTCTATTCTCTAAAGCAGTGGTCAGTGAATAAGTCCTTTCTTCAAATATCTCATTTTTCATAAGGAAAGAGTAGCACTAGCAAAGGATGGGCATAGATAGATAGGTTGCAATCTGCATGGCAGAATTCATTAATTTATTTTTTCTCCCAAATCCACCTCTCTTTGAAACTTCTCTATTTCCATCAAGAGGATCTTTCCATTCTCCCAGATTCTCAATCTCCTTGTACCCTTGGCTCCTCACTCAGCTGAAAGTGCTCTCTTTCAAATTAACAATGATCTCTTAATAGCCAATTCTGATGGCCTTTTCTCTGTCCTCGTCCTCATTAAGCTCTCTACAACATTTAACTCAATTGACACCATTACTTACCTTCTCCTCTCTGAGTTGTGAAAAATATGTGTCACTTATAAAAGCTTTCATGTCCACATACTTTAAAAATGTGGAAATCAGATTTTTTATCCTGTTTAAAATCTTTCCAACAAGGAGATTCAGTCCACTTTGAACCCATTTGATAAAAATATAAAGACAATGAATTTGCAACAACTGAAAGATGATGGGAATGGGGGAAATTTACTAGCTGAATTTAAACAAAAAAAATGTGTAATTAGTGGGTGGGATTGGAAAAACATGAAATTTAGTAAATATATTCAAGAATGATGTTCATTTTAATCTGTGCAAGGTACTATTTTCAGCAATGACAGCTATTAGAACTAAGGATCATAATAAACAGAACTTAAAAACAGAACTTTAAATGGCTATCACAAAGTGTTAAACCTAGATTTCAAAAATAATGAAGTACATTCAATCACAATGTTCTCAGTAAAAATTTCATTAATATTTTAGTGAGAGCAAAAAGAGTTTTGTATAATTTACTGTTTCATCTTCATCTTGTTTTTTAAATTTCTATTTTTTGGTGCTAGTTTTATCAAGTATGTGATTTTAAGGAAATGGATACATGATCAAAAAAGTTTGGACACACATTGGTATAGTTCACATCTCATATAGATGGATAGGCAGATAGATTAAATAGGTAGATAGATAGATAGATAGATAGATAGATAGATAGATAGATAGATAGATAGATAGATAGATAGATAGATAGATAGATAGATAGATAGATAAAAGATTAGTTGTTGTCCTTCATACTCAAAGAGAACTAATTTGTCATCACTGGGTGATGTCTTTTGACTCATTAATCAATTGGATTTAATTAAGGCAGTCACACAAAGTCACCAGGCCTCACTCTGTCTTCCAGAATCATCCAAGTCCAGTGGCAAAACAAAAGTCAAGACAACTGGCTTGGAATGCAAGAGATGACTGACCTTGGCTTCTTCAATATCTAAGTAAGCTCTAAGCACACCACAGCACCTGCTTCCACCAACTTCATGGCCATTGGAGCAAACTATTCTCATCAGCCCCTTCCACCAAGAGAAGTCTTCACATGCCTGAAGTTGACAGCCCCCCAAGTCACCAATGAGTTTGAGTCCTATAAGGTTAAAATTAAGTTTGGACTAAATGTGTAAAAATGTGGTTTCCAAAAATATATTACTCAAGTCAGAATGACTTTTTATGGCAGTTTATTTACAAAAGGAGAAGAGTGAAAGTAGGGGTAATGAGAGAAAGTAGAGTAGATAATTACTCCAACCAGGTTTGAACCAAGCAGGGCTTCAGAGGCCCCAGCAAAGGGGGGCCCAGAGGTAAACAATACAAGGGTTCCAGCCATGAGGCCTTCTCCAAAACAGAGGCCTCTCTGGAGACTTGTCTCTCTAGAAAGCCAGGAAAGAAGTCAGCCTTTTCACTCACCCATGTGGTAATTCAAAGGGAGAGATTCAAGAACAATGTCACCAAATTTCAGTCTGAGGTCCAAAAGGCAGATTCTCCACCAGCCTTGAACTTGAACTCCAAACTCCAAATAACTGCCTCTCACAGGAAGTTGCAACTGTTTTTAAAGATGCCTTTTTGTATCACTTCCTGTGCATTCCTTCCACTTTATGTGGACCAATTGTAGCTTTAGCTTTGCTTAGGACTGCCCAGTCATTTCTGATTTGTCACCCACTTTAGCACACATGGGTCACAGACCTCCCCTGCTTAAGGATAAAATGGGGTGTCTGCACTTCTGGTGATTAAATCTAAAAATAAGCAGGAGAGAGTTAATCCCATCTTCACAGTCCTGTTGGTTATCTGGTTGAGCCTGTTTACCATACCCCAGTTTACAGGGTATGACCACCACACTTGCTACAGTTTCTTGGAGCCAAAAGTAAGAGCTGGGTAGCAAATGAACACCAAAGTTGCATGAGCAACCATGAAAAGGGCTCAGCAAGCCCTCACATCAGAGATACAGATTTGCCTTGACTATCCCATAAACCCTAGATAAGGCATTTATTAAGCAATTACTATGTGTCAGACACTATAATTCTACAAGAATATATTTGAGGATTTTCAAATACTTTGCTAATAATATCTAGGCAAACAATGAATAATCATCTGGTCTTCCACTTAATTAAACAAGTCAAAAAAGGGAAATAAGGTTATTCTGACATGGCCTATTCTTTTTTTTTTTAACACTTACCTTCCATCTTATAATTAGTTCCAAGACAGAAGAATGGTTAAGGGCTGGGTGATGGGGGTTAAGTGACTTGTCCAGGGTCACAAAACTAGGAAGTGTCTGAGGCCAGATCTGAAACCATGACCTCCTATATTTAGAACTAGCTCTCAATCCACTGAGCCATCTAGCTGTCCCTGACATGACCAATTTTTGCTGACCCTGTACTAATTTCTTATAACAATCACTAACCTTTTAATAATTCTCAATTTTGCAAGGAAATAAAGTCATACTTGCAGGACTAGGGTTTGCAGATTTCATTTTCCTTCCTGTTTTGAAATTTAAACGATTTGCCTATGTCTAATATTGAGGTGCCCATCCCATCATTTACAGTCTTTTTAGATATCATGGATGGTGGTTCCACAATTATATCTATGAATTCTATCAGTGCTCTGGCTTTGGGATAGCATTCATCTCTAACTTGACCAGGTCATTTGATTGATGCTCTCTAGTTGTCCTTTTCTTTCTCTCACTATCTTGTATACCAACTTCCTGTTAAGCTATTTTTTTCTCTCCTTTATACCCTAAATATTATTTACCTTGATCCTGAACAAGTCACTCAACCTTGTTTGCCTCAGTGTATTTTGGTTTGTTTGTTTTTGGGGGGAAATTAAGACTTTAATTGCAAGTAATAAAATGAGTTCCCATAGTGAGGGGGAAGGTTGAAGAGTTTTGTGCTGGTCCCCCAACTTGCCAATGAACCCCCCAGGTCTTCAGGTCTATGGGGAAGCAGATGACCTGATAATAATCCAGAGCCTCTTTTTTTTTCACAGGCTCCATAAAGGCCCAGGCACTGGGGTGGGTCTTGACCTGAACTAAGATTTTTTGAGGGTTATATAGAGCTGGTCAGGGTCCTTGAGCTTTTTCCTCTTCTCTTTCCACAGAGGCTTCCAGCCTGTCTCACAGATGCCGGAGACACTCTCCTTAGACACTACATAAAATGCTAAGCCCCAAAACACCTTCTGAATCTGAGTCTGTTTCCATTTAATCAATTTCTTGATTATCTCCTGCTTCTTGATGATATGGGAAAGCTCTGTACAGGGAATCCTGGGATTCAGCTCTCTCCATCAGCATGGTCCCTTCATAATCAAGATATAACAACTCTTGGGAAGCAAAATATACAAGTTGAGCAATCTATTTCCACACTATTGTCCATTATCATCATCCTATTCACCCTAGGAAATAGTCCTATCCTCTCTGTGATCCTCCTCTTTTCCCCAATATAGTTATATAAAGAAAGGGTCTTTGCTGACCTTAGCTTTCCTCAGTAACCTCAATTCATTCTCAACTTTACCACAGTTAAACATAAGACTTCCTCTGAGGATCTTTGGTGCTTGACAATACATGTGGACTAGCAGATAAGGAAAAATGTAAAGCCAGACATTGGAGGCTCAAAAAATCAATTTTACAATGCAAAATGGAGAATACAAGAGCTAGGGAGCAGTTTGCCTGAAAAAGATTTGTCCTACGCCTGCAACAGAATCCTTTGATCCTAGAGATTTTAGAGGACTGCAAGCACAAATGAGTCAGCGATGTGATATGACGACCAAAAAAAAATGACTAATGTAATCTTGGACTGCACTGAATGAAGCTTGGTATTTGAAAAGAGGAAGAGGATAGTTCTCACTGTATTCTACCCTCATTAGACCATGGCTAGAGGATTATATCCAGTTCTGGGTTTCTAGAAAAAGCTACAGTGTGTCCAGAGGAGAGCAACCAGGATGGTTAATGGCCTCGAGATGATGCCATGTGAAGATTACTTGCCAGAACCAGAAATGTTTAGCCTGGAGAAGAGAAAACTTAGGGAAGAAATGATAGATGTTTGTAAGTATTTGAAAGGCTTTCAAGTGGGAGAAGAATCCAATTTGTCCTGCATGGGAAATTTTTTGAGCAGCACCAGCTTTGGGAGATGTCTCATGGGTAAAACAAATTCAATCTTTCACAGGTTCAAGAGTTCCAGGATCGGGAGAGAAGAGGATTCCCTGATATAGAATTTTTCTCCCTAGAGAAAGGAGAGGATCATCTACAAAGTTCTGCAAAGCCAGGGAACTTCTTGGACATAGGTCGAGTAAAAGGGAATTGCTCGTTCAGCAACCTTCAAAGTATGTTTTTATCTTCTAGCAGGTGTTTAAGCCAGAAAGTGGTACTATGAGTCTTGGAAGGACTATGTATGATTCAGTAGGAGAGAAGAATTTCATATGAATGTCACAGTATTGACCTGAAGGGAATTAGTGGGAGGTTTGAATATTTTATATTTTTCTGTATTCATTAGTAGGTTCTTGCAAGTTCTTTGCATTTTATACATTTTCAGTGGGGAGGGGAAAGGGAAAATAAAACTGCACTATTTCTGTTATGTATTGTATCTCTTGAGTGAACATGTTTGGTGAAACCTAGGCATGATCTACCCATAAATACATTTAGAGATTTTCCTGGAGTATTCAGAATGACAGCAATGAGCAGAAGAGAGACAATCATTTTGGCATTAGACCTCCTCACTCCCACCCCCACCTCCAAGATTGTAAAGCCAATCTATAATGTTAGGGAGAGACGGGATAATGTCCTAGACTGGGTCTATTTTACATATATCTTGTATTTACTTACTTGCTAGATGCTGTATTCCAGCAATAGAACATTAACTCCTTGAGGCTAAAGGCTATCTTCTTTTTGGGCCTATCAGAGTGCTTGCCATTAGTAGGTGCTTCATAAATGCTAGAGATTGGAGCAGCTAAGCAGCACAATGGATAAGAGTACCAGACTCATCTTCTTGAGTTCAAATCTGGCCTCAGACACTTACTAGCTGTGTGACCCTGTACAAATTACTCAGCCTTATTTTCCCCAGTTTCCTCATCTGTAAAATGAACTGGAGAAGGACAAACCATTCCAGTATCTTTTCCAAGAAAACCCCAAATGACGTCACAAAGAGTCAAACGTGACTGAAAACAACTAAACAACAACAATAAATGCTAGTTGATTGATTGGTTCCATGGGGCAGAACTAGGAACAATGAGTAGAAGTTGTAGATATGAAAAATAAATAAGTATAGATCTGGGTATATATGATATGGCCATTAGATATGGCATCTACTCCCCAGTCTCCTATGGCCTGGCTTAATTCATCCCAAATTACACTCACACAATTACATCTGGAATTTTCTTTTTCTAGAGCAGTAAAGGGGCTGGGTCAATTACAGCCACCATGTTGCTACAATTTGCTCTCAGAGTTCTAGGAGTGGGAGAATTATATTACATTCACAAATATAGCTCCTGAACCCCGGACCAACATTCTTCCCATTTATATAGTATAAATCAATCACAAAGATATCACAAAGTACCTATAGTATACATATATACATTAGTTCTTAATTATAAAACAATAGATAAATGATAAAAGCAAAAATAATAATGATATATCATTTGTTTAATAGAAAGTAAAACTAAAAATAATCAGAAAACAGTCTACCCATATGCCTAGGTCATATTCTCCCACTAATGTTCACTAGTACGATAAGAAGAGAGGAAGCGATGAGGGGTGGGTGGACACAGACTTAAAGAAACCCAGTAATAAGGCACAAAATTAAGAAAACCTATATGCTTGGTCAAATCATTACTCTAGTCTTCAGTCCTTGATGTTGGTCTCTTTAGACCAGCACACTATTTGTTAGAGGACACCACTCCCTTTATCTAAGTCCCCCTTTCCTGTTGGAAAAGGGTTTTTTTTTTCCTGTCTTCTCTTCCCAGTTAGCTTCTTCTCACTCTCCTGCTTCAAGCATTGCCTCCAGATGAAAACTGATTCACCTCCAACTGATGATGGAAAACCCAAAATCCACATTTCTATCAGGTTTAACACAAATAGTTATTATATCATATTCCCATAGTTCCAAAACAGTACTCTGATACAGAGTTTCTCAGTGATAAATTTCAAAGTCCTGAAAACAATTATATTCAAATTAGTGGCTAGAAAACGATGTACTGCAGTTGTCTTTACAATCTATCAGTGCTCTTGCCTATGAGTTCCTTTCAAATGGTACCTCTTGGTACATTTATCTTAGATTCTCTCTGGTCCTCAGAACTGTCTCATGCTGCTTAACTTATTGTTGCTTGGGGGGAGAGTGGGGTGTCCACTTTCAGGAAATAAAATACCTACATGAGAAAGGGATAGGCTTTCTTTAAGAGAAAACTTCCTAGCAATTAGAACTATCCAAGAGAAGGAAGGATTTCCTTCATTGGAAGTCATCAAGCAAAAACTAAAGGACCTGTATGGAACACTGAATAATTATTGTTCAGGTATGAGGTGTACTCAGTAACCCCTGAGATTCAAAGCTTCCTGGGTCAGTTGAACCATCAGAACCATTGAAAATTTATGTTGAGTCTTGGCCCAGAGGCTCTTGCCTGAGAATTCAAAAGGATCTTCCCTCAAACACTTAAAGATATTTTGAATAATGTGCCCCAAAATGGGCAATTTCATTGGAACCCAGGAAGAGGTAGAGGAACTAATGGTAGATAGAGTATAGGTAGGAATTGATTAAAAAAAAAAAAAAAGAACCTGGTGAAAACTAACAACGTGAAAAGATGTCACACCTCTTATTGAATTGATCAGCCATTATTCCAGAGACTTACCAGGAACTGTGCAAAAAATGTCTTTTGATTGAGATATAGAATAAAGTCCATTTTGGCAAACCAAAAAAATGACAAAAAAAATAAAGATATTTTGAAGGAGACAAGATAAAGCATGCCCTTCCTTGGCATCTCTGAAATTTGGTCATTTTATTTTTTTCTCCTCCAATTCTCTATTTCAGTTGCAAACACAAGCTTATCAAGGATACAACATGATATAGTGCACAAAAATTGGCCAGCCTTGGATTCAAGGAGACCTAAATAAGTTCTGAATAACTGAAGACTAGGGCAGCTAAGGTGTCTCAATGGATAGAATGCTAGCCCTGGAGTCAGGAGACCTGAATTCAAATCTAGCCTCAGACACTTACTACCGTATGAGCCTGGACAAGTCACTTAACCTGGTGTGCCTCAGTTTTCTCATCTATAAAATGAGCCAGAGGAAGAAATGGCAAACCACTTCAGTATCATTGGTAAGAAAATCCCAAAAAGAGGTCAGGAAGAGTCAGACATGACTGATAAGAATTAAAATATTAGTTGTATGGTCATGAAAAAGTCACTTAACTTCTCAGTGCCGCCAGGAAATTTTCTAAGAAAACTCTAATGGAAGAAACTTGCCAATCTGCATGTATGAGAAGAGTTCCTATACTAGGAAGGTATTATATTATTGAAATCACAGATCCTGACCAAAATATATGTTAGATAGAGATGGAAATGGAGATGAAAATAGAGATAGAGACATATTATATACATTTATATTTTATATATGTGATATATATGTAATATATGTACACATGTCTATATGTAAATAATGTGTTTGTATACACCATTGATCTCAATATACAATCATCCTCACAGAGTTAATAGAAAGCACTTTATCAGCCTATAATAAGTTTATATTTAACTAATTTATTAAGCACTCATTTCCCATAGAGCACTGTGCTTAGCTCTGGAGAAGATAAAATAAGACAGCTGTTCTGGAGCTCACTATCTAGAAGGGGATATGACATATAGAAAAGGCTGGGTAGTGCTGGCCTCTTCTCTCCACCAAAGCTCTTTTGTCATTCCAGATCACTGGTGCTCCCTTGACTCAATCCAGAAGAACAGATTCTCAAGGCTGGGGGGGGGGGGGAGTACCTTGGAGGAAGTTGGACCTCTAAGGGTCGGGAAAGTCAAAATTATTTTCATAATAATACTGAGACATTTTAATCTCTAATAGAGTAAATAACAATAGAATGCACCTAAACAAAAGCTCCGTGGGAAATAATCAAAAATTTTCAAGTGTAAAGGGATTATGACCAAATAAGACAAGAATAATACAAAAAATGAAATGGGTAGTTTTGATTACATGAAATTAAAAAGATTTACCTGTGCCATTATATTTTAGCAACTCTTTTTGAAGTGGCAAAAGTTGGAAACTTGGGGGTTGTCCATCACTTGGAGAATGGATGAACAAGTTGTGGTATATGGTCTATGTGAATTAAATATCATGAGGAACTCCAAGTCAGTCCAATCCCAGAAAGACTCAACATTGGAATCACAGAGTCACGTGTCTGGGCTGCCTGCAAGACCAGCAGAAGTCCTGGTGGGCCAATGGAAAGTTCTGGGGGAAGGGCATAGACAGGATTTGAAAAGCCATTGTAGGAAGCTCATGAGATCTCTCCGTTTCTGTCCCTCTCTTGGCCGTTCTCTGAGCCATCCCAGAGGGGCTCTTATCTGGCATGGAGGGAAACACACTGGGCTAGATCCAGGATCTGATCCTACTTTAAGTTAGAAAGGCTGGAAACCTTATTTCTATCTTTCTTTCTCTTTACTAATAAATACTTATAAATTTAGTTTAAAGCCTCTAAGATTAATTTTATTCATAACAAATTGTAATGGAAAACTATTACAATGATGATGAATGATGAACAGAAAAACCTGGAAAGACTTACATGAACTGTTACAAAGTGAAGTGAGCAGAAAGCATGCCATTTTCCACTTTACTACTTCATGAGAATTTTTATTGTAGATGTGATATGTGTCTTTTATCGTGACAAGCATTATGGAAATATATATTGCATGAAAGTACTGTTATCACTTTTATCAGACTATTTACTTCCTATTGATACCTGTTATGTGCCTCTCTGCCATCCAATACCTTTTCAATTCTTCAGAGACTTGGATCTGCATGAAGTCATAAGTGCATGGCTCTGCTGTTGTTTCTGTCCCCATTTTACAGATGGCAAAATCCAGGTCCAAGGAAGTTAAGTGATTTGCCTGAGGTCCCACTGCCAATAAATAGAGCAGAGCCTGGAAAGGGAAAGAGAAGGAAGGAGAAAATCTGAATCCTAAAATGTCAGAAAACAATTGTCAAAAACTGTTTCTCCATTTAACTGATTTTTTTTTGAAAGAGTGTAAAAGGATCCAGAGACAAAAAAAAATGTGAGAATCACTGAACTAGTCTCACAACCACTAGAATAGGAATCTTTTCTATAATACCCCTTTAATGATTACAATATTTATTATTTACAATTATTTATTTACAGTGCCCTCACACACCAATCAGTAGCTTCAAGATACTTAGCTTTCCCATAATACTCGCTTCCTCAAAGCCTCAGTATGAAAGGAGGTACATTTCTGCTCTAAAGCAAAGACTAGCTCAGCTCCAGTGACTCATCAAGCAGGTAAAACAGAGGTAAGAGCCAGGCCAACCAGAAAAGGAGGCGGGAGTAGGAGGAGAGTTCACAGAAAAAAAAGAAAGAGAGCCATTTTAATAATAGGGTAATTGCCCTGTTTAGGATTACAATCTGCCAGCATTTCACTAAACTTTATGACACATGATGACAAGTTAATAAGCCAGGTATCTCACTGTGTGAGTTAAACAGATGCCCCAGCCTCCTTAGGCAAGGAGGTTATTCCACAGCCAAAAAAAAGCAAACAAACAAAAAAAAAAAAACATCAAGGTGGAGGCCAGGGGGAGTGGGGAAACTGGTTCTTTCTGTTGTCAAATTGGCCCCAGCAATAAATCACCATTAATAATACTGTCATTTATCAAAGGAGTAGCCCTACTTGCCAAAGCCTTTGAAGTAACAGCACCTATAATTTCCCACCTATAAAAGGTACCTTTTGTGAATATGTCATGCTCAACTCTGACAAGAGCAGACACCGAGGAGTTCATTACTTCTCCACACCCAATGTAACAAGGGACCAGCTAAACTCACATATATACACTCTTTCTCCTTGAGAGCTTGTGCCTAAGTTCCCTACCCATCTGTGCACACTTCCCTTGCAGTTGGAAAGGGATGGGTCTTGCTTGGACTTCAAGGAAGTGGTAAGGGGAAAGAGGACTGGACTAGGGAGTCACTGGGCCACAGGCAAGTTCCTTAATCTCCATTAGCTTCAGTTTGTTCACCTGGAAAATGGGATAATAGCACCTAAGCGACTAACCTCCAAAGATCATTTAGCTAAGCATTTGACTCATTTTTAAGAGCAATGGTCTGAACAAATCTCTTTCTCCTACCTAAGTTATTCCACAGTGGCAAGAGGAGAGAAGAGGAGATGGATGCTTCATTCCCTGACAGGTTAAGGCTCCTTCTGACCTGTAGGCAATGAGACTCTAGGTGCCTTTCCTTAGAGTTTGTGACTTAAAAATAAATAAAAGATAGGGTATTCTACTGGGGGAAAAAATGTTATTTTGATTGCTTCAACTTCTTAAAGGGAAAACAGGTTCACCCTATTCTTTTATTTACAAGTTGTTTTTAACATTTTAATTTCTATTTGAAAGTTGAAATATAAAAACAAGCCATTAATGTGGCTGTTTTTATTTTTAGTGCATCACAAAGACTTGTAAAACCGTAAAAGAAAAACAAGAGCCAGAAATATAAAAAATTACCCATAGAGCAATTTTAAATTGAATGAAATTATATTCCAGGTAGGTTCTGAGATTATCAATGTAGGTAATTCCCTCCAAGTGATATGGATTGAAAGTTAACCACAGGGACAGCTAGGAAGCATAGCACAGTATAGAAGATCTGGGTTCAAATATAACCTCAAATACTTCCTACCCTGGGCAAGTCTCTTAACCCGAATTGCCAAGTCCTTGCCACTCTTCTGTCTTAAACCAGATACTAAAGAGCAGTTAGGTGGCTCAGGAGTGTGAGAGTCAGATGCAGAGATGGGAGATGATGATTTCAAATCCAGCCTTAGACTCTTCCTTGCTATGTGACCCTGAGTAAGTCATTTAATTCCCATTATCTTGCCCTTTGTTCTGCCTTGAAACCAATACACAATGTTAATTCTAAGATGGAAGGTAAGGGTTTTGTTTTGTAACTGATGTTGAAACAGAAGGTAAGGGTTAAAAAAAATTTCAACCACACATGTCAGTCTGTTCATTTCCAAATTACTTCCTCCTCTAAATGTGACACAGGGAATGCACCCCAAGTGCTACTTCCTTTTCTCTTGACAATAAGAGGATACCAATGGAGCAAAGCATTTGTCAATCAGTCATCCCTCACTTTGAATGAATAATACCCTATGTCTTTTGCTCTTTGGTTTTTGAATAAAAGCTTTCTTCAACTTTGTAAATCCTTATTTGTAAACGTTACAACCTCCTGACACCTATCATGTGCCTATCCACCAACCAATGCCTTTTCCACCCTTCAGAGACTAGGATCCACGTGAAGCCATGAGCATATGGCTCTGCTGTTTCTTCTGTCCCCATTTTACAGATGATAAAATCCAGATCTAAGGAAGTTGAGTGATTTGCCAGAGGTCCCACTGCCAATAAATAGAGGAGAGCCTGGATTCCAAACCGGGTTCTCAAGTTCCTTCCAACTCTGATATCTTAGCACTCAACACGGGTAGTTGCCCAAATGTGGAGGGGCATACACCAAAATTGCTCCCACCACTGGACAAACCAACGGTCACAGCTGAGTACCATTTCCTCTCCTCATTTCCCACCTCCTGACTTGTCCAGTGCTTGGGCCTCCTTTCCCTCTTCAAATGCTGAAAGGAGTTTCCCAGGCCTGAGGAGTAGCCACTACAGGAAGCCAGGCAGCAGGCTCCTCCTGGCTGGACAGCTTCTTGGCAGGGCTCAGGGTGGGTGGAGGAAACCGATTTTTTTTTCCCTTAGGAGCCTGAGGGGCCTGCAACCCTGTTCTCCGGCTGTACTCCAGCCTGACAGGCAGAGAAAGAGATTTACAACCTCGGGAAGCTTTGATCACTTCTCTTGATAAGCATCAAGAACAGCTCAACCCATAAGCCCTGAAAGGGAAGGGTTTATGGGCAGGAATGCTGTCTTTTGCAGGAAAGGGGTGGAGGAGGTCTCAGGTTCACTGGGACCTGCTGAGCCATTAAAACTCTCTCATCAAAAGGAGCCTCTCTGGGCTACCCCAGCTCCTTGGAGGGAATGAAGGAAAAAGACAAGCCAGTTGACCATCCCCCTGAAACCTGGGAATGATGCTGTTAAAAAGAAGAAAGGATTTGTCCAGGGATCGGTGTAGAGGGAAGCATGGGCTCTCTGAGCCCTCTTCATGCTCACTTTTCTGTTCTTCCATATACAGACCCCTACATAGGACTAACATCAACCAGGAAACATGTGTGCCTCACAAGGAGGGGTATCCTGCTTTATGTGGGTCAGGACTGGGAAGAGACAGGGACAGGGTCCTCTAAAAGCTCAGCTTTGCTATTTTCTATCAGACTAATTTGGGGCAATTTACTTAAACTCTCTGGATTTCCATTTTCTCCTCTATAAAAATGAATGGGTTGGGGCACCTAGGTGGCTCAGTGGATTGAGAGATCCTGGGTTCAAATGTGGTCTCAGATACTCCCTAGCTCTAGGACCCTGGGCAAGTCACTTAACTCGAATTGCTTAGTCTTTACCCACTCTTCTACCTTGGAATCAAGATGGAAGGAAAAAATTTTGATTTTTTTATATAGAACCATAGATTCCTATAGCTGAAAAGATGGCAAGTCATTTAACCCCATTTGTCTTGATCTTCCCCTTCTGTCTTAGAGTTATAAAAGGTTTTAAAGTATATGTGTAGGGGGCAGCTGGGTGACTCAGTGGATTGAGAACCAGGCCTAAAGATGAGAGGTCCTGGGTTCAAAACTGGCCTCGGACACTTCCTAGCTGTATGACCGTGGCAAATGACTTAACTCTCATTGCCTAACCCTTACACTCTTTTACCTTGGAACCAATATAAAGTATTGAGTCTAAGATGGAAGGAAAGGATTTTTTTTTAATCAATGGTTTGAACTAGTTGGACTCTAATTAATCAACTTAAGTTATTAATAAATTTAACTTAATTCATTAAGCATCAACTATGTGCTAAGCACTCTGCACTCAGAATGTAAGCTTCATGACAGCAGAAGCAGTTTTATGTCTGTCTCTCTAGAATCTAGCTCAATGTCTGGCACTTTAATAGAATTAGAACTTAATAGAATGCTTGGGAACTCAAAGGGCTTTAGAAGTCTTCCTGCCCTTTGATCCAGCCATACCACTGCTGGGTTTGTGCCCCAAAGAGATCATAAGGAAAAAGACTTATACAAAAATATTTATAGCCACGCTCTTTGTGGTGGCAAAAAATTGAAAAATGAAGGGATGCCCTTCAATTGGGGAATGACTGAACAAATTGTGGTATCTGCTGGTGATGGAATACTATTGTGCTAAAAGAATAATGAACTGAAGGAATTCCATGTGAACTGGAAAGACCTCCAGGAATTGATGCAGAGTGAAAGGAGCAGAATCAGGAGAATATTATACACAGAGACTGATACACTGTGGCACAATCGAAGGACTTATGAGAAAGAACACTATCCACATCCAGAGAAAGAACTGTGGGAGTAGAAACACAGAAGAAAAACAACTGCTTGATCACATGGGTGGATGGGGATATGATTGGGGATGTAGACTCTTAAATGATCACTCTAGTACAAATATCAATAATATGGAAATAGGTTTTGATCAATGACACATGTAAAACCCAGTGGAATTGACTACAGGAGGAGGGGCAGGAAGAGGGGAGGGAAAGAACATGAATCTTATAACCATGGAAAATTTTTTTTCTTTTAAATTTTTATTTAATTAATTAATTTAGAACATTTTCCCATGGTTATAGGATTCATGTTCTATCCCTCCCCTCTCCCCACTCCCTCCCATAGCCAATGCACAATTCCACCAGGTTTTACACGTATCATTGATCAAGACCTATTGTAGAAATTTTTTCTTAATCAATTAAATAAAATTTTTAAAAAGAATGCTTGGGGATTGATTGCAAGGTTCTGGGGTGGGGGGGAGAATAAAACAATCCTCAATTTCAAGGAGTTTATATTCAATTGGAGAAACAAAACATATACAAATAAGTAGATGCAAAGGGTACAAGGTAAATTTGAGGTTATTCGGGATGAAATGAAGTAACAGCTGGTGGTATCAGGAAAAGTCTCCTGTCAGAGGTGGTCCTGAGCTGGACTTTGAAGGAGGCTAGAGATTGGGTAGCTAGATGGTGCCAAAGTTTCAGTGCCAGGACTGGAACCAGAAAGGTCTGAATCCAAATCCAGCCTCAGACACTTACTAGCTGGACTATTTACCTCAGTTGCCTCATCTGTAAAATGAGCTGGAGAAGGACATGGAAATCCTCTCCAGTATCTTTTTTTGTCAAGAAAACCCCAAATAGGGTCGTGAAGAGTCAGACGACTGAACAGAGATTCCAAAAGGTGAAGGTGAGGAAAACTTGCATTTCAGGTGGGAGGGAAGGTCCTATGCAAAGATAGAGACAGGAATTGATGGACTGTGAGGGAGGAACAGCAGTTAAGCCAGTTGACAGTGGCCTATAAAGTGCATGATGAAAGTAATGTGTAGAGAGTCTGGAAAGGTAGGTTGAACTAGATTGTGAAGAACTTGTAAAAGTCAAACAAAAGAAGTTTGAATTTTTTTTCTTTTATTCTAGATGAGCTCGGGAGCCACTGAAGTTTCTTGAGCACTTAGATCCCTGACATGATCAGAGCAAGACTTTAAGAATTTTACTCTGGCAGCTGTGCAGAGTCTGTATTGGGGTGGGGAGAGACAAAGGGCAGGGAGCCCAATTAGGAGGCTATAGAAACATTCCAGGTGACAGGTGATGAGAGCCTAGACAAGGGTGGTGGTGATGTGAGTAGAGAAAAAGGGAATGGATGTGTAGAAATGTTGTAGAGGGAGAATCAACCAAAGTTGGCAACAGATTTTATAGGGGTGGTGAGTGCCTCAGGTCTCTCCCAGCTCCAAAGCTATGATCCTTTAACTTTGTGTATCCAATACAAGCATCTGCCTTGAGTTACCTCCTCCCTCCACCCAAGAAATCTGGATCCAGGGTCAAAGTGGGCTGAGATCAGGGCCCCTAAAACAGGTCTGGAAAAGCATCTTTGTGATTTCCTGCATGCACCCACTTCTGAAATTCAAGACCACAGAGAATCTAGGTTTTCTTCCTGTAGAGTCATCGGCTTCCATGGCTAAAAACATTCCCAGAAACTAAACCCAAGAGAAGAGTTCTAATTTGACAGGAGGCTGTGTGATTACGGTAAAAGTATCCTGTATTTTAGTTAGACTAAGGTTCAAATACTTGCTTCCTCTGTGAGAGCAAGTTGGGACAGTTTGTTTTACCCTCCTCAGTCTTCATCTTCATCTGTAAGATGAGTATTTGGGAATAGACAACCTGAGAATCCCCTTCTGGATCTAAATGGATGATTCTTTTTTTAATTAAAAATTTTTATTTTAAAAAATTTCCCCATGAGTTTTCTGAGGTTATAGAATCCAAACTGTCTCCCTCCCTTCTTCCCTCCCCACTTCCAGAGCTGGCAAGCAATTCAATCTGTGTTATATGTGAATTATCATAAATCTATGATTCTAATATTCTTCCATTTATCCTAACGTGGACCCTTCCATTCACTTGTTGCCTAAAAGCTGAATGGCTCAGCCTTGAGCCTCATCCATAAAATCAACTTACTTTCAACATGTAGACCTGCTAAGATTTATTGACTGGGATTCAGGAGAGACACAGGTTCAAATATTGGCTCTGACTCTTGCTGTGTGATGTTACAGCAACTCTCTTCCCCTCTATGGGTCTCAGTTTCTTCATCCACAAAATGAGCTAATGATACTTACACTGTTTACCTCACAAAGTGATTATAAGGGAAGGTTTACACCCTTATTCATCTCTCTTTTAGCAAGGCTCTATGAAAGGCACAGAACAAAGTTAAGTTAAAAAGTAGAGTCCCTACCCTTTTGGAAGCTGGAGAGTAATAATTAAAAAAAAGGGAAGGATCAACAAATAAAGTGGATATAGCCTGTAAACACAGTCACAGAATTGGAAAAGCTATTAGTGGCTATCTGGTCTAACTGGAAAAAGAATACAATACACCCAACCATTGGGAATTCAGCCTCTGTTTGAAGTCCTCCAGTGCAAAGAAAACTATTCACTACCTACCAAAGCATCCTAATTTCCTTTGGAATAATCCTAACTGTTAGGAAGTTTTTCCTGACATGAAACCTAGATTTGCCCCTTTGAAACTCCCATCTATTATTTACAGTTCCACCCTCTAGAGCCAAATAGAACAAATTAATCTCTCTTCCACTTGTCAGATCTTCAAATACTTGAAGACACCTATTATGTCCTCCCACCCTGGCCCCAAAACCTTCTTTTCTCTAGGCTACTGCATGCCTAGAAAGTTGTTGTTTTTTTTAAAGATCTCATTTCAGGCAGTTTTCACATGAAGAAATTAAAATTATCAATAAGCACATGAAAAAATGTTCTAAATCCCTCCTGATTAGAGAAATACAAATAAAAACAATTCTGAGGTACCACCTCACTCCTAGCCAATTCTCCAATATGACTGCAAAAGAAAGTGATAAATGTTGGAGGGGATGTGGCAAAATTGAGACACTAATACACTGCTGGTGGAACTGTGAATTGATCCAACCATTCTGGAGGATAATTTGGAATTATGCCCAAAGGGCTTTAAAAGAATGTTTGTCCTTTGATCCAGCCATACCATTGCTGGGTTTGTACCCCAAAGAGATAATAAGGAAAAATACTTGTACAAAAGTATTCATAGCCACATTCTTTGTGGTGGCAAAAATTTGGAAAATATGGGGATGACCTTCAATTGGGGAATGGTAAACAAATTGTGATATCTGATGGTGATGAACTACTATTGTGCTGAAAGGAATAAAGAACTGGAGGAATTCCATGTGAACTGGAAAGACTTCCAGGAATTGATGCAGAGTGAAAGGAGCAGAACCAGGAGAACGTTGTAACAGAGACTGATACTTTATGGCACAATTGAATGTAATAGACTTTTCTACTAGCAGCAATGCAATGATCCAGGACAATTCTGAGGAGCTTATGAGAAAGAACACTATCCACATCCAGAGAAAGAACAGAGCAGAAACAGAGAAGAAAAACATAGGATCCATCACGTAGTTCAATGGCTATATGATTGGGGATCACTCTACTGTAAATATGAATGGCATGAAAATTGGTTTTGAACAATGGTACATGTATAACCCAGTTGAACTGCTTGTCAGCTTCAGGAGGAGGGAGGAAAGAGGTTTGGGAAAAATCATGAATCATGGAACCATGGGAAAATATTCTAAATTAATTACTTTTTTTAATATCTCATTTCAGGGAGCAGCTGGGTGGATCACTGAATTCAGAGCCAGGCCTAGAGACAGGAGGTCCTCGGTTCAAATCTGGTCTCAAGACACTTCCTAACTCTGTGACCCTGAGCAAATCCCTTAACCCCCTTGCCTAGCCCTTCTGTGTTGGAATCAACATGCAGGATTGATTCTAAGATGGAAGGTAAGGGTTAAAAAGAGAGAGAGAAAAACAGAGAGAGGAGAGAGAGAGGAGAGAGAGGAGAGAGAGAAGAGAAGAGAAGAGAAGAGAAGAGAAGAGAAGAGAAGAGAAGAGAAGAGAAGAGAAGAGAAGAGAAGAGAAGAGAAGAGAAGAGAAGAGAAGAGAAGAGAAGAGAAGAGAAGAGAAGAGAAGAGAAGAGAAGAGAAGAGAAGAGAGAGAGATCTCAGTCGTGGGATGCAGGCCTATTGTTGGGAAGGGCCTGTATTTGAACCAAATCCATGCATGTAAAGAAGCCTCTTGCTATTCTCAAAGCTTCTCAAAAGAAAATAGCAAACAAGGCTATGGCCTTAGCGTTCTCCAATAAATACATATTTACTGCGTGCACCAAAGTGGGGATAATAACCCTGGCCAGGCTCATAGGGGTCATCTTGAGAAATAGCTGATGTCAGATGATGAGGGTGAACAGCTGCTCTCCATTTGCACTGAGAACTCAGCAAGAGGAAAGGGCCTTAAATTACAGCAGGAGGGATTAAGGTTAAACATTAACAACAGCTTCCTAGCTAGAGGGTTGTGAAACACTGTAATGGGTTCCCCAAGGGGCTGTTGAAGACATTCCTTTTTTTTCCTAGAGATTTTACAAAATAAAAGTAGCTGCTTATCTGCCCAGGATGCTTCAAAGAAGATGCTTCATTAGGTCATCTAGTTCATCTCATCTTCTGGACCGGCAACACAGACATCAACAGAAATGTCCTATTTGTCTGGAAATAAACTCAATGTTTTCCAAAATGTATAATCTGATTGTGGCCCATAATTAATAGGGTTTTCGTGTGTGTGTGTGTGTGTGTGTGTGTGTGTGTGTGTGTGTGTGTGTACACACACACACACATATTTGTCTTAGGGGAGAGAGTGCTAGTTGGGAACAGAAAGGCCTGGGTTCAAATCCTGCCTCTCATATATATTTCTTGTATGACCCTAAATAAGTCACTCTCTCAATACCCCCAGACAACTTTCTATGATTATAAGCTGCAGAGAAGGAATTAATTTAAACTGGTAGAGGGGGTTCCTCATCAGGAATGACTAATATCAATGAATAGTCAGGTGTGGGGTAGGAGAGAGGAGTGAGGATAAATGCCCATATACATCTGTGACCATAGGCAAAACACCTAGTCTCTCAGGGCCTCAGTTTTCTCATTTAGAAAATGGAAACAATATGGGAGCAGCTGGGTAGCTCAGTGGATTGAGAGTCAGGCCTAGAGACAGGAGGTCCTAGGTTCAAATCTGGCCTCAGACACTTCCCAGCTGTGTGACCCTGGGCAAGTCATTTGACCCCCATTGCCCACCCTTACCACTCTTCCACCTAGGAGCCAATATACAGAAGTTAAGGGTTTAAAAAAAAAAAAAGAAAAGAAAATGGAGACAATAATAATTCTTATGTTAGCTACCTCATAGAATTATTGTTGGGAAAAGACTTTGTAAACCTTAATGAATTACACAAATGAGTTATTCTTGCTGTTATCGAAATTATTCATGAGCAATCTTTTCCAGTGTGTGCTTCTCTAATATCCCTCCTAGTTCAAAGAATCTATGGTTCTGGAAGAAGTTCTTGTAGAATAAGTGGGGGAAGAGAGAGAGAGAGAGAGACAAAGATAGAGAGAGAGACAGAAAGAGGAAGGGAGGGAGAGAGAGAGAGAAGGAGGGAGAGAGAGAGAGACAAAGAATAAGGGAGGAAAAGAGAAAAAGAAAGATGGGGAGGGAAAGAGAGAGAAAGAGGGAGGGGTGAAGAGAAATGTATATGTTTTTGTTGTTCAGAAGCTCTCTTCACTGTTTCCTCAAGTCATGGAAAACATTCACCAATTGAAAGAAAGATGATTTCCAAACCCTCTAGCTTCATTAAGATATCTTAGGAGATGACAAGAACCATCTCTGGCCATGTTCAAAAGAGCTCCATCCACACCAGGGCCCCATTGCCAGGGAAAGAGACAAGAGGGGAGAAGAGGAGAGGCCTCCTTGTCAGGAATAAACATGAGACAGAATAATGTGGAAGGGAAAAAATTGTATTTTGGGATCAAAAGAAACCTGAATTCAACAATTATCTCTATCTCTTACTAGCTGAGAAGTCTTAAACATGTTGTATGCCTTCTTGAGACCTTAATTTTCTATAAAATTAGGAGATTAGAATACATTTCTTTTAAGGTCCCTCCAAGCACCAAGATTCTATAATTCTATAACCTCCAGAGAGCCAAGAAAACCAAGCCACTATTGAGGATGGAGGATGGCAGGTTGGGATGGGGGGAAGTGGGAAGGAGGAGAAAGTACCACCACTCCCTACTCTTCCCTCCTTCCTCTCATTTCTAGAAAAGAGAAAAGTTTCAGAATCTCTTACAGGCTGCCCAAGTACCTTCTGGAAAGTGAATGCCACTGAGAAATTTAATGGAAGAGCCTACCTAGGACAATTCTACACTTTCTGAAATGGGGAGATGATAAAAAAAAATAACAATGATAATAATAGCATCTATATAACACATTACAGTTTGTAAAGCCCTTTACAAATAATATATCATTTGATCCTCACAATAATTCTGATAAATAGTTGTTATTATTACCCTTCTTCTACAGATAATGAAACTGAGACAAATAGAGGTTAACTAAAATGCCAGTAAATATTTGAGTCTAGATTAGAACTCAGATCTTCTTGCCTCCAGGGCCAATGCTCTACCCATAGCACCACATAGCCTCTCAAGGTAAGAACAAAAAGGCATTTTTCTTTTAAAAAGTGTCATGGTACCGGCAGTTAGATAGCCCAGCACACTGAGTTCCAGGCCTGAAATCAGGAGGACTTGGGTTCAAATTTGGCCTCAGATACTTCCTGGCTATGTGACCTTGGGCAAGTCACAACCCTATTTGCCTAGTAAGAGTTTAAAAAAAGAAGCAGCAGCATTATGACAAAGTGAGAAAAGTCCTGCACTTTAAGCCAGGGAGTGTGTGGTACAATGAAAAATATGCTAGATTTGGAATCAAAGAATCTGAGTTGGAATCCTGGAACTGCCACTGACTATATAATCATGGGAAAACCACCTAATCTATCTGGGTCTCATTTTCCTCATTCATAAGCCAAGGGGGACTATATGATGCCTAAGAGCCCTTCCAAATATGGATCTATGAAGTTATATATAGTGGGGGGCAAGGGGAGTGAATTAAATCAATCACTGTACCCCACTTAGCTCTGATACCTTAAACAGGTGATAACACTTCCATGAAGTCAATCAGAGGCATGAACCAAGTGTGACTGAGGCTTAGACATCTTCATTGAATCAATTAATCAAAGGTTTATATAAGGATTAAAAAAGTCCTTGAGTAATTTAAAAGACCTTGGAAGCCATTGGTTAAAATGAGGCAATGCTACACAATTAGTATATTTTGCTTGGTTGAGGAGACTTATTGGACTTTTATAAAACTAGCAGATTAGTTTAGAACTGGGAATGTGAGCATCTGGCAGTTTGTAGCAGGGACAGGGTCATTCCAACCCCCTAGAAGGAGAGAAACTCAGCTTATATCACGACCACCACATACCAGAAGAGGATCCTGTGCCAGAGAATTTGGGCTTTTCTAACAATATCTTAGCAATGTCCCAAGATCAGTACCTAAAATTTGGATCTGAGTATAAACTAGACTCACTACAGAAAGGCAGCTGAAAATCTCGTCAAAGACAACAGCAGAAAAGCTTCTCCCATGTCTAACAAGAACATCTTAAAGTCTGCAGCAAATGGAATTCCAAGGGCTGAAAGTTATCCCTTTTGCCACATATATTCTAAGCTTGTGCCCACTTTCCCCTAAACTTTTAATGGACTTGTGGATGGGTATGTCCTAGACTTTGGAGGTAGAATGATGCTTTGTGCCAATTATTCTTCTCGTAGAACCTTAGTGATTACCCTTTTAAAGAAGCTATTTAAGGGGGTAGCTAAAGTAGGTAAATAGATTAAAAGCAAAGCCTGGAAATGGGAGATGGTGGTTCAAATCTGGTCTCAAATACTTCCTAGCTGTGTAACCCTGAGCAAGTCACTTAATTCCCATTGCCTAGCCCTTACTGCTCTTCTGCCTTGAAGCCAATTCTCAATATTTATTTTTTTTTAAGCTAATTAAGTCTGGCTGACTAATTGATGTCAACTGAAAATCAATTAGGGTACACTGGTGGGGGTTCATGAGCTATAATACTAGAAATATACCTACCTACCCTCCAGCACACCAGGGTTATCCCTAGAACCCTGAAGGAAGATGTAACTTCTGCCCTCTGGGAACTCATACAGCTAGTCCAACTAGAATTTGGAAGAATAAATCTAGAATGTGTGCTACACTATAATCCTATTTCCTGGGTTCAGATCCTTACTCTGTAATTTATTCTCTATGTGACCTTGTACAAATAATTTCTCTGGATCTCAGTCTATTCTGTAAAGTTAAAGGGAGCAGCTAGGTGGCTCAATGGATAGAAAGCTAGACCTAGAGGTGGGAGGTCCTGGGTTCAAATGTGACCTAAGACACTTCCTAACCATGTAACTCTGGGCAAGTCACTTAATCCCAATTGCCTGGCCTTTACCACTCTTCTGCCTTAGAACCAACACACAGTATTGATTCTAAGACAGAAGAAAAGGGGTTTTTAATAAATAAATAAAACAAAGGAATTAGATAACATTTAAGATCTAGCTTTAAATCCTATGAACCTCAACCAATGACCAGACCTTACATTCCCTCAAAGTTCCTGGAGAACAAGGAATAGAAGGGATGCTGGGGTTGGAGGTAGAGATGAGCATTAGCTAACACATTACCAAAGGATTTCATGAACAAGTTATGTGTTCCCAGCCATTAGAGAGTATATGTTCATCAGTATGGAAGTTAATTGTGTTTCCTGAGTCCAGATATTTCGCTCCCCACTTTATTCATATTCACAGACCACAATTCTGCCACATCATACACATAGACAAAGCTGTACTTGGCTAAGTATCCAACTTGTAGTTGTGTCATTTCTTCATGAATGGCAGAAATCTACAGCTGCCCAGAGATTAATTAAATGAGCCTAGATATGCTATTCAATAAGTATGGTTACTTGTACAATTGAACATAACGGGCTTCTCTACTAGCAGCAATGCAAGGATCCAGAGCAAGGCTGAGGGAGTTATGAGAAAGAAAACTAGCCACATACAGAGGAAGAACTGTGGGAGGAGAAACACAGAAGAAAAACAACTACTTGAACACATGGGCTGATGAGAACAGTACTGGGGATGTAGACACTAAATAATAACTCTAGTCCAACTATCAATAATATGAAATTAGGTCTTAATCAATGATACATGTAAAACCCAGTGGAATTGTGTGTTGGCTAAGAGGGGGATCAGGGAGTTTGAGAGAGAGGGAAAGAACATGAAACATGTAACTATGGGAAAATATTCAAAATTTAAAAAATAATAAGTATGGTTACTTCCTTCAGACCTGTCCAGAGAATTGTAAATCAAATAACCAACTATTTGCTAAGAATTCCTCCTCTAATAATCTGTTCATGAGTTCAGTCATATCTTGAAACAAAGAGACAATTTTAATAAACATACATAGTATAATGTTTTTATTATTCACCATATTAAGGGATCCTGGTTCTTCTACTTTCTGTTCATATGACCGTGGACAAACTTCTTTAGGCTTCAGCTGTCTCATCCACAAAGTAAAAGGTTTGGATTGGACTATCTTGGGAATACTCAAAGTGTGGTCTAGGGGCCTCTGGGAGTCAACAAACTCCTTTCAGGATATCCCCAAGGTCAAATAAGAAAATGCTAATGAAAGATCTGAGTAAATGGCATTAGGGTTAACATCTGCATTAATGTCTCACCTTTTGAAGGTCAATGGAGCCTAACCCTTTTTAAAATAGAATTAAGATATTTTAATTCCTAATATACTAATAATATCAATAGATATAGTCCACATAAACAAAAGATCTTTGATTCATTGATTCAAAAAAGATGTCTAGGTCTCATTCACACTTGGTTCACATCTCTAATCAATCACTCCATGGAAATGTTCTTATCTGATAGAGGTGGTAGAGCTAATTTTTAAGAATAGATAGGAATTCTGACACAAAAAGACTTAAGAACTGTCAGACTAAATAATCCCTAAGAGTTGTTTCAAATCTGAGATATGTAATAAGGGGATAAAACAAGTGGATGGGGTTTGTGGGTCCCTAAGTCAGTAGGTAGGAAAAGATGGTGCAATAGTGGATGGTAGTAAATTGAGGTGGTAGGAGATGTAAGGGAATGACTGAGTTTAGGGAAATATAAGATGATGAAGTATAATGAGCAGCAAGGGGAGAGGTTGAGGTAGTTAGGCAGGCAGCTGCAACAGGGAGACACAGACTGGGTACACAGGCTTGAGACAGAGGACACTGAAGGGAAACAGGCTGAACCCTTCAGGTAGGAAGGGCACTTCTACAGACAAAAGGTTAAGGCCAGCCAGAAATGGTTTGAAACTAACGAGAGGGCTTTCTAGTCAATTTCTCAGGTTCACAAAGGAAGTGTCTGTGAAATAGACGGGCTTCTTCAGAGGAAGTATAGAGATCACCACTTCGTCCAAGATGGACGCCTCCAACTCCCCTCAGGACACAGAGAGAAACTATTCCTTTCTCTCCATACCCTCTTTTATCATTCAATCAATAATTTAGCAAAAGCTTTGATTAAATGACAACAGGGTTTATTGAGTTTAGGGGTTGATTATAAAGGACAGAGGGATACAGGGTTTCTCTAACAACCGCCTAGGGAGAAGCTTCAGCTGGGGGAGGAACACAGGAACGGGAGACTGAGAAAGGGCCTGCCCTCACTCAGTCCCTGGAGGTTTTGTTGCCTTTGAGGTTAGGAAAGTTACACACAATGAATCAGGAGATAATTTGTATCATGGGTAAGCTCTACTTGACTATGGGGAAAACCTAAGTCTTCAAAGTTTGAATGCTACCACCCAAATCCACCCTTCTCCCAGAACCCACAGGAAATTAGGAAGGGAAATGGTGATTGGAATAGGGAAGGTCAGGAAGATCCAGAGGAATTAGCTAAGCTACAAAATCTCAAGAGAAAAGGCACAGAATCAGGGAATCAAGGCCAGGTTTCAGCCCCAAGACCGAGCTCAATTGACCCTTCTGCTCTGACCAAACCTCCAGGACCAACTGCCTCTAGTCAGGGTTCTAAACCCTCTCAACTGCCAGAAATTCTGCAGTTAGCCTTTTGCAGGGTTGTTTGCACTTTTGCACTACAGATACTGTAGGCGGAGGATATTGGTCAGCAATAATTCCTTGGTATTAGGGGAAAAGAAGAAGGGAATAACCATTTTTTACAGAAAATACTATGTGCTAAGTACTTAAAAAAAAACAATACTAAGTATTGGTTCAAAGGCAGAAGAGCGGTAAAGGCTAGGCAATGGAACTTAAGTGACTTGCCCAGAAGCGCATATCTAGTAAGTGAATGAGGATGGTTTTGAACTCAGGTCTTTCCAACTCTGGGACCAACACTTGATCTATTTTACCACCTAACCACATCATTAACAACAATTTATTGTCTTAAAACACTTTAAATGTTAGCAAAGTAATTCCCCTACCAAATAGTTTATGCCTCCATTTTATAGATTTGACCATCAGATGGCATTGATAGCCATTTACCTGATCCTGTTCAGAAAACAACTCTAGACTTATGAGCCCCACACTCACCCTGACAATTTGTACAAAACCCATTGGGCAGAAGTATAAATTCCATTTTCTCTATGATTCTCAATAAATCAGTGACCTATCCCTCAGCTCTGATTCTATCTGTGGGGCAGCATTTTGGGGACCAGGAAAACAGTGGAATTGGGGTAGTTTGAGTTAACCCCTCTTTCATACCATCAACCATTATTGTTTTGAGCCAAAACTTTACAGAGCAGACATGCAACATTTAACTTTGCTGCCAAAGAGAATGCCCTTCAACTTGAAATTATGTCCAAAGGGTTATAAAAGAATGCATACCCTTTGATCCAATAATACCACTACTAGGTCTGCATCCCAAAGAGATAAAAAAAATTGGAAAAGGACCTGCTTGTACAAAAAAATATTTATAGTTGCTTTCTTCGTGGTGGCAAAGAATTAGAAACTAAAGGGATACCCCTCAGTTGGGAAATGCTGAACAAATTGTACTATATGATGATTATGGAATACTATTCTGCTATAAGGAACAAGTAATAGGATGATTTCAAAAAGAGCTGGAAAGACCTACATGAACTGATGCAGAGTGAAATAAGCAGAACCATGAAAATATTGCACATAGTAACAGCAATATTGTGGAACAATCAAATGTGAAAGACAACAACAATACAAAGAAGGGAGGGAGACAATTTGGATCATGTAACTTTGGAAAACTTATGTGGAAATTTGTTATTAAAAATTTTTAAAGGAAAAAACTAGGAGAGCACTTAAAGGATTATCAAAATCAGCCTTAGCCAAAGGAATGCTAGTGAATAAATGAATAAATAAAAGAATGAAAAAAATAGAATGCCCTTGGACCCAGGCATGAGTCCTTGAACAAGGAATAGAGAGAGACATTTTTACTGAGTTTTTGAAATACTTGGGAATTTCCTTGATGGCTGCATTTATCTCCTTGTCAAGAGCTTTAAATCTGCTTTTTTTTTCCTTCATGTGAACTGCTTTTAATTATTTTGACCTGGGGGGGTTAAAATATGTTATTATTAAGGAAATTATTTATCTGAACTCCAAGAACTAGGTAATCCATTGTATCAGGCATGAAATCAAAATCAGGACTAGCATCAACTCATTGTCAAGGGATTTGTAAATTCACTCTCTAACCTTTCTCAGTTCCTGATTCTCTGTACTACTTTCCTGTCCTCTGATTCAGCTGCCTTCTCACAGTGGAGATGTTTTTACATCCTAAAGCCTCTTCCTCTGATAGGTGAATTTCTCAAAAGAACTTCCTTTGGTGAAGCACCCACACCAGCCATTCTCAATTCTAAATCAACTCAGCTCCTGACTCCCTTACCTTCTTATAATTAATGCTATGTATAGATTCCAAGGCAGAAGAGTGGTAAGGGCTGGGCAATTAGGGTTGAGTAACTTGCCCAGGGTCAAACAGCTAGGAGGTATCTGAGGCCACATTTGAACCCAGGACCTCTTGTCTCCAGGCCTAGCTCTCTTTCCACTGAGCCACCTACTTGCTCCTGCTCATGACTTTCTTGACTACTTTTCTATTTTCTTTCTGCTCTTTCCTTCCCATTTTTGGGTTTTTCTTTCCCCATCGGAATATAAGCTCCTTGAGGGCAGAGATCATCTTTCCTTTGAATTAAAATAACATTTCCATCATTTCACAAAACATCTAGTACACAGTAAGTGCTTAATAAATATTTTTTTTCAATCAAAAGCCAGTTCTCAAGCATCAATCAATAGCAAACCCCTCTTTCTTCTTAATTCTGTAATATTTCTGGGACACTAATGCACTGTTGATGGAGTCATGATTTGAACCAACCATTCTAGAGAGCAATTTGGAACTGTGCCCAAAGGGCTCAAAATTATGCATACCCTTCGATCTAACAATATCTCTACTAAATCTATATACCAAAGAGATTTTTTAAGGGGTGGAGGGAGGAGAAGAACTTAGTTGTACAAAATATTTAATATTTATATTTCAATCAGCTCTTGTCAGATAACCTTGGCATAATGAAGTTGGTTCTCAATAGAATGAGAAAAGCATGTTTGGATATTTTATTCAGAGTTTATACAGCATAGAATCAAAAAGCAAATAAATAGGACATCATTTCAAAAACATAGTCTGTAATAAAATATCTATCAAGGAGTGATAAGCCTACCACTCCACTAGACCCTGGAATTTCCAGTTATAACAGCTAATTTGGACATAATATTCTAGGAAATTAAACAATCAATAGACATTTATTAGGAGCATAGTATGTACCAGGTAATATATTAGATGCTTGGGATGTAAAGACAAAAATTAACCAGCTCCTGCCCTACAGGAGTCTGTATTATATCCAATAAGACAACCTCTATTCAAATAAATACACATAAAATTAGCACAAGATGATTCCAAAAATGAGGCACTATCACTTAGGGACATGAGGAAAGGTCTTATGTATGAAGTGGTGTTTGAGCTGAGTTTTGAAGGAATCTAAGAATTCTAATAGGGGAGGGAAAGGAAAGGGAGAAGAAAGGGGGCAGGAAGGGGAAAGGGGAAAAAAAGAAAGGGAAATGGAAGGGAAGAAGAAAGTGAAAGGGAGGGGCAGCTAGGTTGCTCAGTGGATAGAGCACCAGACCTAAAGTCAGGAGGTCCCAGGTTCAAATCTGATCTCATCCTTAGAAGAGAAAGAGAGAGAGAGGGAGAGAGGAAGGAAAGGAGGGAGAAAAGGAGAGGGGAATAGGGAGAATGGGGAATGCAAGGGAGAAAGGAGAGGAGAAGGAGAAAAATAGGAAAGGAGAAGAGAAAGGAAGGGAAGGAGGAAATAAGGGGAAGGAAAGAGAAGGGAATGGAACAATCTTTACCCTAGAAGAGTTGACAATCTACTGGGAGGGAAAATATGTTTAGTATTACATGGAACATAAGTATATACACAATATATTTAAGGTAATTTTGGGAGACAGGCACTAGTAGCTGGTGGAATCAGGATAATACCTCCTGTGGGAGGTAGCATTTGATCTGAACACTGAATGAAACTAGAGATTCTAAGCAGTGGACATAGAAAAGAAATTAATTCCAGGCATAAGGAGATAGCCTGTGGAAAGGCAGGGGGAATGGAAGATTGAATATTGTATGGGAGAAATAGTAAGGCCAGGTTGGTTGGATTTAAAAGTACATTAAGGGAATTAATGTATAATAATTGAAAGGTAGGCCAGGAACAGGTTGCGAAGGATTAAAACCTCAAATAGAGGCATTAGTATTTGACCTTAGAAGTAAAAGGTAACCACTAAAGTAAAAAAAATAAAAGTACTTTAAAAATCACTTAAGCATCTTCATGGAGAATGATTTGGAGAGGGGGAAATCTTGAGGCAGATAAACCACTATTACTATAGTAAAGGTGGGAAATGATAAGGGTCTGAACTAAAGTGAAGACCATGTGAATGTGGAGAAAGATATGTATGTAAAAGATGTTGTGGATATGGTACTGATTCCAAAGCCAGGTAGATCAAAAATAGAGAAAGAAAACTACAGACCAATCTCCCTAATGAACATAGGTGCAAAAATCTTAAATAAAATACTAGCAAAAAGTCTCCAGCAAGTGATCAAGAGGATTATCCACCATGATCAGGTGGGATTTTTATCAGGAATGCAAGGATGGTTCAACATTAGGAAAACCATCCTCATAAATGACCATATCAACAAACTAACAAACAAAAATCACATGATTGTCTCAAAAGATGCTGAGAAAGCCTTTGACAAAAAATACAGGCACCCATTCCTATTGAAAACACTGGAAAGTATAGGAATAGAAGGACCTTTCTTAAAAATAATAAACAGCATGTATCTAAAACCATCATATGCAATGGGGATAAATTAGAAGCCTTCCCAGTAAGATCAGGTGTGAAAGAAGGATGCCCATTATCACCTCTATCATTTAACACTGTACAAGAAACACTAGCAGTAGCAATTAGAGAAGAAAAAGAAATTGAAGGCATTAAAATAAGCAATGAGGAGACTAAGCTATCACTCTTTGCAGATGATATGATGGTCTACTTAAAAAATACTAGAGAATCAACTAAGAAGCTGGTAGAAATAATCAACAACTTTAGCAAAGTTGCAGGATACAAAATAAATGCACATAAATCATCAGCATTTCTATATATTTCCAACACATCACAGCAGCAAGAGGTAGAAAGAGAAACACCATTTAAAATCACCCTAGACAATATAAAATACTTAGGAATCTATCTACCAAAACAAACACAGGAATTATATAAAAACAACTACAAAACACTTTCCAAACAATTAAAACTAGATCTAAACAATTGGAAAAACATTGATTGCTCATGAGTAAGACAAGCTAACATAATAAAAATGACCATTCTACCCAAATTAATTTATTTATTTAGCGCCATACCTATCAAACTACCAAAAAACTTCTCTACTGAATTAGAAAAGACTATAACAAAGTTCATTTGAAAGAACAAAAGATCAAGAATATCAAGGGAAATAATGAATAAAATATGAAGGAAGGTAACCTAGCAGTACCAGATATTAAACTATACTATAAAGCTGCGGTCATCAAAACAATATGGTACTGGCTAAGAGACAGAAGGGAGGATCAGTGGAATAGACTTGGGGTAAGTGACATCAGTAAGACAGTGTATGATAAACCCAAAGAGCCCCAACTTTCGGGACAAAAATTCACTATTTGACAAAAACTGCTGGGAAATTTGGAAAAGAATATGGAAGGGATTAGGTTTAGATCAACATCTCACACCCTACACCAAAATAAATTCAGAATGGGTGAATGACTTGAATATAAAGAGGGAAACCATAAATAAATTAAGTAAACACAGAATAGCATACTTGTCAGATCTCTGGGAAAGGAAAGAATTTAAAACCAAGCAAGAATTAGAGAAAATTACAAAATGTAAAATAAATGATTTTGATTACATCAAACTAAAAAGCTTTCATACAAACAAAAACAATATAGCCAAAATCAGAAGGGAAACAACAAATTGGGAAAAAATCTTTATAACAAAAAACTCCGACAGGGTTCTAATTACTCAAATATACAAGGAGTTAAATCAATTGTATAAAAAATCAAGCCATTCCCCAATTGATAAATGGGCAAGGACATGAATAGGCAATTTTCAGATAAAGAAATCAAAAGTATCAATAAGCACATGAGAAAGTGTTCTAAATCTCTAATAATTAGAGAAATGTAAATCAAAACAATGCTGAGGTATCACCTCACACCGAGCGGATTGGCTAAAATGATAGTAGGGGAGAGTAATGAATATTGGAGGGGATGTGCCCAAATTGAGACATTAATGCATTGCTGATGGAGTTGTGAAATGATACAACCATTCTGGATGGCAATTTGGAACTATGCTCAAAGGGCTATAAAAGATTGTCTGCCCTTTGATCCAGCCATACCATTGTTGGATTTGTACCCCAAAGAGATTATAAATAAAGAGACTTGTACAAAAATATTTATAGCCGCACTTTTTGTAGTGGCAAAAACCTGGAAAATGAGGTATGCCCTTCTATTGGGGAATGGCTAAACAAACTGTGGTATATGCTGGTGATGGAATACTATTGTGCTCAAAGGAATAATAAACTGGAGGAATTCCATGTGAACTGGAAAGACCTCCAGGAATTGATGCAGAGTAAAAGGAGCAGAGCCAGAAGAACATTGTACACAGAGACCAATACGCTGTGGTAAAATCGAATATAATGGACTTCTGTACTAGCAGCAATGCAATGATCCATAACAATTCTGAGGGACTTATGGTAAAGAACTCTACCCACATTCAGAGGAAGAACTACAGGAGAGGAAACACAGAAGAAAAGCAACTGCTTGAACACATGGGTTGAGGCAGACATGATTGGGGATATAGACTTGAAACTACCACACCAATGCAACTATCAACAATTTGGAAATAAGTCTTGATCGATGATACATGTTAAAACCAGTGGAAATGCG
>NC_058131.1:171566926-171585331 GCF_016433145.1 Gracilinanus agilis | reverse complement strand
AGTTTGGGGGGTGAAGGGGAAAGTAAGAGCATGAATTATGTAACCATTATAACTTTCTAAAAAATAAAAATTATTTTAAAAAAATGTTGTGGAGATAGAATCAGTAGGATTTGGCAATGGTTAGATAAGGTGGGGTGGGGGAAGGAGTTGAGGACAACTCTCAGTTGACCAACATATCTGAGTAGGATGATAGTTCCCTAGGAAAGAAGTTGGGAAGAGGGGTTGTTGGGAAGTGAGTTCTGTTTTGCATGAGTTGCATCTGAGTGCCTATGGGATGACCAATTTGAAATGTCCAACAAGTAGTTAATGACATTGGACTAGAGCTCAGGATAGGCATGAGGGTTGAATAGATAGATCTAGGAATCATCTGTGTAGAGATGATAACTGAACCAAGGGGAGCTCATGAGATCACTGAAAAAAAGAATGAAGAGAGAGAAAAGAACTCAGGTTAGAACCTTCAGACATATCTATAGTTAAAGAGGAGAATATGGATAATGATCTAACAAAGAAACTGAGAAGGAACA
The DNA here is from genome assembly GCF_016433145.1 of Gracilinanus agilis. Lineage (NCBI taxonomy): Eukaryota > Metazoa > Chordata > Mammalia > Didelphimorphia > Didelphidae > Gracilinanus > Gracilinanus agilis. The sequence goes on along the minus strand of NC_058131.1, from coordinate 171,584,807 downwards.
GTCAGAAAAAATAGGAAATGGGGGAGCTGTGTGGCTCAGTGGATAGAGAGCCAGGCCTGGACACAGAAGATTCTGGGTTCAAATCTGGCCTCATATACTTCCTAGCTGTGTGATCCTGGGCAAATCAATTAAACCCCATTGGCCTAGTGCTTAATGCTCTTCTGCCTTGGAAACAATACACAATATTGATTTTAAGATGAAAATGTAATAATTAAAAAGAGTGGTCACCAAATTATTATAATTATAATTAAATTAAAAGTCAGTAGCTATAGTAGCTTTATTATAGCAAAGCAGAGATAGTAAAAAGAGAAGGAAATATAAGGAAGAACAGTTTAGCTAAATACCCTAATTGCCTATCCAATGAAATCCAACTCACCCTTTCCCCTCTCCCCCAACAGGGGTCCAATCTCCAGCCAGGAGAGTCTCTTCAGCAAGAGTGTCCAGAGTAAGGGTCTCCTCAGCAAGAATCTTCAGTCATTGCCTGAGTCTGAATCCAAGTCCCTCCAGAATCTGAATGGGAATCTGAATGTCCTTTCAGCAAGAGCCACCAGAGCCAGAGTGTGAATCCCAAGGAGCAAGTGCGAATCCTAATGAGAATGTCCCACTTCATGCTGGGTCTTACTTTATAAACATTTTTCTCCACCCACTAGTTCTCCCATGTCACATCTCAGGAACCAATCATAGTTCCTTAATTTGTCTGGCACTGCCCAGGGGGGCAGTGTTTGTGGGATCAATTTCCTGTCTTGTTGATTTCAACTTCCTTTCTCTGAAGATGTCTCTGTACTTGCAATCAATGCTAAAGGATCTTCAAGTTTCTGACTGATTACATTAAAGGCCATTGATTGATTACATCAAAGAAAACAAAGGGAGATGAATTCCTTTTTCACAGAAGGAAGTGAGGGAGGGGGAGAGAGAGAGAAAGAGAGACAGAGAGACAGAGACAGAGAGACAGAGAGAGACAGAGACAGAAAGAGAGAGAACGAATATAAAAATTAAGAGAAAGAGAGAAAATAAAAATTAGAGTTAAGATTATCCAGGAGGAATGGTTGGTCATTAGTGTCAAATGCTACAGAGAAGTTAAAGATGTAAGGACTGGGGGGGGGGGGATCAGAATAGGCATTTAAAAAATGATTGGCAACTTTGGAGTGAGTGGTTTCAATTGACTTAAAAGGTTTTAAACTTAGGTTCCAGAAAGTTGAAGAATAAAAGAGAAGACAGGAAGTAGAAGCAACTAGTAGGGTTGTCTGTAGTTTGAGGGAATGGTAGGGTCAAATGAGAGTTTTTGAAAGATGGAGGAGACCCTCATATGCTTATAGCTAGCAAGGAATGAGCACATAAGTAGGATGATGAAAAATTGGGAAGTAGTGGGAGAGTGAAGGAATGGATGTAGGAGTAGTCTTCAAGAGAAATGGAAGCAGATGGAATAAAAAATATAAGTAGAAAGGTTGATCTTGTTGAAGAGGACCATTTCATTAGAGACTGCAGAAATGGATAAGATATTGGAGGAGGATGTTAAAGAGTTTTGATGAGAGAACAGAATTTATGATTATTGGTCTCTTTTTTCTCAGAAAAATATAAAGCAGTCTTCTGCTAAAAGGGTGGGAAAATTGAGAAGGGATGAGTAGGTTGGAACAGCCATGTGGAGTGCAATAGAGAATCAATTAAGAAATAGTGAAAGAATTACTCTTGCTGTGAGGTCCCAAATGAGAACAGAAAATATAAATTTATAGTGGACCCAGTTAGTTGTATTGTGTGACTTTCTTCAGCTCTGTTAAGCAATGTTTGAGTAGAACAAGAGGCAGATAGGGAAATTATCCAGGGATGGGCTTTGGCAAGGCATTAATGTCAGTAGCACAAGGGAGTCAAGGGATTCAACAGTAGAGAACAACATGACATTGACCTTGTTAACAATATGATCAAGTTTGGGAAGGGAAGAAGAAAGTTGGAGCCAGAGCAAAAGCTTGAGAAAGTACAAAGGGGTGGAGAGATTGGAGGTCATGGTGAATACAAATAATAGACTGAGGAAGAATAGGACATAGAACAGGCATGGAATGATAGGAGGCTACAGATAAAAAGAATTTCAGATTTCTTAATCATGAAAATGCAACACTTGTGGTTGATAGTAAGATCAAGGCTATAACTATTTTTGTGTATGGCTGAAATGGAATAAAGACATTTAAAAAACAAGAACTAGGGTTTGAGAGAACTTTAATTAAAAGTCATTACCCTTAAAAAGCTTACATTCTATTGGGTTTTATGTCTTTAAATGACAATGACAAAGTCAAGGGAAGACTATTACCCGGCCCTACTTTACCCAAAACCTAATTGTCACTTACATGGTTTGATTTTAGAAGAACCAGGAAGTCCTTTGACTAAAATTATCCCATCAATCACAGAATCTCAGAATAGGAGGAAACTTGGTAGGTCATTGTTTTGAATTCCTCCAGTAAACTTATTTGTATTTAAGCTATCTGTGTTGGAGTCTTTATCCTTCTAATAAATAGTAAACATCATGGGGGTAGAGATAATGTCTTCGCAATATTTTGTACCACTTCCAGCACCTTAGTACAGGTCCTGAAAACAGGGAGGGAGGAAGGAATCTCATTCAATTTCCTACGCAAAACATGAATCTCCTCTGCTGATACATAAAATTCTGCCATTGGGGATTTTATTCCTTTGGGTTTAGTATTGCCTTTTTCTTCCATCTCCTTTTAAAATAACAATAACTCAATTTTTATACTTTTAAAGTGCTTTACAAACGCTATCTCATTTGGTTCTCCCAACAACCCTGAGATAGATGGTTGAAATATTATCCCTATTTTAGATGAGGGAGCTAGGTTTCTGAGACAATATGACTTGATCAGAGTCACATAGCTAGTTGGTGGCAAAAATCAGTACTAGAACATTATTCATATTTTTATAATACTTTAAGCTTAGTAAAACATTTTCACTACAGCAACTACCCTATAAGGCAGATACTACATCTCCATTTTAATTCTATTAAGTTCCATTCAACAATCATTTACTCATTGCCTACTCTTTGCCTGGCTCTGAGGATAAATAGACAAAAGAAATACAAGAACAACTCCTACCTTCAAAGAGCTTGCATTCTACTGGGGATATTACATAGATGAAGAAACAGAGACCGAAGAAATTACATAACTTTCCCAGGATCAAACAGCTAAACAAAGTGTTGGCATTGAGATTTGAGCCCGGTCTGCTTGACCCCAGGTTCAGTGATCTTTCCATACTACCTATACCTCTTACCTAAAGTGTCTCCTTTTCCATTTGAGTCTTCCAGGAGTTTATGGAACCATTGAGATCATTGCACTATCTCTGGGAAGTAGCAACAACTCCACTTGATCTGGTCTCTAGTTTTGCCATAAGAGCTCAACAAAAGGTTCTCATCAGCTCAAGGACTGGAACTGCATACATGTAAATGTCCTTGGAATCTAGCACTTGGTATCCTTCTTCAAGCATATACCATGGTCCCTGAGCAGACTATAATGGTACAAACATGAACTTTCAGGGGTCCCTGCTTCATCTAGTAAGAAAGAAAAAGCTATCAATGGGAACAGCTCTGCACTAAGACATTCCCACAGAAGTCAAATAGGACTTTAAATCTGTTTCCTCCTCTAGCTAATATTTAAGAACCCTTCAAACTCTTTTTTTTTAATTTCACAACATAAGCAAAAGTAAAAATTGATCTAATAAACGATACAAGGAAGCAAATTACATCTTAATTAAAGGTACCATAAATTTGAAGATATTTCATTTTTCCCCCATTATATGCAATGCTCCCTTCTTACTCCTGATTCTAAAATTAAATAATCTCTAGAAAATTTCTTCATCTCTAAAACTTCCCAATACTGTCATTTCTTCCCTGGGCCTCAGCATCTCACCTATAAAGTGAAGGAATTGGAATAGGTGACATATGAAGTCCCTTATAGCTCTAAGATTCTATGTTCTATATTTTCAAGTCCCTTCCAATTCTGCATTTTATATTCTAGGTCCCCATATAGCTCTAACATTCTATAAAATCATAGATTTAGAGCTAAAACAGAAATGAAAGCAAAAATTCTTAATTTGAGGTCTATAGACCATGAATAGATTTCAGAGAGTCTATGAACTTCAATTGGAAAATAATTACTCCTTTATTTTAACTAAGTAGAATTTTGCATTTCCTTCAATTATGAATATGAGCAATCATATGGAGGGGTCTATGACACCATAAAGGTTAAGAACCCCTGCATTAGAGGCTAAGCCAACCTGCTCCTTTTTTTCAGAAAGAGGAAATAAGCTGTCAGACCTGTGGCTAAGGGAATTTATGACCAAACAAGACATATAGAACATTATGAGAAGTAAAGTGGGAAATTTTGACTACATTAAAGTAAAAAGAGTTCCTACAAACAAAACCAATATAACCAACATTAGAAGGGAAACAAATAAAAGGGGGTAGAATTTTATAGCAAGTATCTCTAACAAAGGCCTCATTTCTCAGAATTATAGAGAACTGAGGCAAATTTATAAGAATACAAGTCATTCCTCAATTGATAAATGGAGTCAAAGAAGAACAATCATTTCTTAGAGGAAGAAATCAAAAACATCTAAAATATTATTTTAAAGTGCTCTAAATCACCATTAATTAGAAAAATGTAAATCAAAACAACTCTGAGATACCACCTCACATCTATCAGATTGGTTAATATGACAAAAACAGAAAATGATAAATGCTACAGAGGATTCAGGAAAATTGGAACACTAATATACTTTTGGTAGAAGTGTGAACTGATACAACCATTCTGGAGAGCAATTTGGAGCCCAGAAGCTATAAAACTCTTTGATCCAGTAATAACAATACTAGGTCTCAATCCCAAAGAGATCATAGATAAGGGAAAAGGACCTAAATGTACCAAAATATTTATAACCGCTCTCTTTGTGGTGGCAAAAAATTAGAAACTGAAGGGATGTCCATCAATTGGGGAATGACAAAATAAGTTATTGTATATGGTGGTAATGAAATACTATTATACCATAAGAAACAATTAATGAGATGATTTCAGAAAAATTTGGAAAGACTTACATGAACTAATGCAAAGTGAAGTGAGCAGAACCAGAAGAGCATCATATATAGTAACTGAAACACTGCGTGAAAGACAAAACTATTATCAGCAATGCAAAGGCTCAAAGACATCCCTAAGGGACTCATGATAAAAATTATTATCCACAACCATAAAAGGAACTGTTACAGTTCAAATGCAAATAGAATCATGCTATTCCTTGCCTTGTTTCTTTCTTACATGTGTGATGTCTTCTTTCACAACATGAAGAACAGGGAAATCTTTATTGCATGACAACACTGAAATAATCTAGATTGGATTGCTACCTAGAGAGGAAAAAGGGAAGAGAGGGAAGCAGAGAATTAGGACTGCAAAAGATCAGAAAGCAATTGTTAAAAAATTGTTTCTAGGGCAGCTGGGTAGCTCAGTGGATTGAGAGCCAGGCCTAGAGACGGGAGGTCCTAGGTTCAAATCTGGCCTCAGACACTTCCCAGCTGTGTGACCCTGGGCAAGTCACTTGACCCCCATTGCCTACCCTTACCACTCTTCCACCTATGAGTCAATGCACAGAAGTTAAGGGTTTAAAATTTTAAAAAAAATTGTTTCTACATGTAATCGAAGAAAAATCGAAGGGAGGGAGGGAGAAATGAAGGGAGGGAGGGAGACAGAGACAGAGACAGAAAGGAAGGAAGGGAGGGAGGAAGAGACAGAGACAGGAAGGAAGGAAGGAAGGAAGGAAGGAAGGAAGGAAGGAAGGAAGGAAGGAAGGAAGGAAACAGAAGCCAAGAAAAACTAAGTGACTTTCTCAAGGTCACATAGGTAAGTAATTAGCAGAGCTGGGACTTGAATTCCTGTCTCCTAGTTCCAAAGTCAGCCCTCTGTGCTATTCTATGTTCTAAGGTTCCTTCCAGCTCTAGCATCCTATGATTCTCTTGCCTCTTACCTCCATTTGAGATATGGGCTGAGCACCTGGTTTGGACTGGCCCAGGTCACACAGTGACCTAGATCTCTTCTGCCTGAGGATCGGTGCCAATTTTCAAGGTATCCCATGACCTTCTGGACAGGAGAGGGCTGAGAAGTTCTGGAATGTCAGCATCAAGACTGGGGGGAGCAGGGAAGAAGCGATTGAGCAGTGCACAGCAAAGTGCCCCACTTTATCCCTTCCGCCCTCAGCTTCCAGTACCTCAGAGGCCCACGTCTCTTTCCACAGCCTTCTGAAAAGATACTAGGAGACAGAAGCCAAAAAAAAAAAGAAAAAGGAAATGTCTTCTCTTATGGGAGAACAATGGACATAAAGGCTTTTCCTTAGCTGTGAGAAGCTCCAGACCGTTGCTCTCTCCTCCCTGCTCCCAGCCCTACTCCGAGGCCAAGCTAGGCCAACTGCAGCCTGGCCGCTTGCCAGCCCTGAAGTGTTGCCTTCAGGGAGGGGAACTCAGCAGCTCTGAGGTCCTGACCTTCCTCCTGGTGCGACGGAAAGCACCTGTCAAGGGTGTAAGTGCTAATGACAGGCCTGAGTGAACGGCATTAGGGTTAACACCTGCATTAATGTCTCACCCTTTGAAGGTCAATGGTGCCTATTTAAATAGTCCGGGGAGGGAGGCAGGGGGAGCCCCACCTGTCAATCCAGAGCTGGCTCTATTACTTGTACTAAAGCTCTCCCCAGTCATCCATGTAATTGAAATAACTCAGGGGATTTTCTGGCCCCCTGCCCTGGGGAAGGAGCACTAAGGGACTTGCCTTCAAGTGTGTGCCATTGGGGTTGTTGCCCCAGGGCTGGGTTTCCAAATGTCCCAGTTCCTCCCATCCACCAATGTTCTCCCTTCCATGACGTCCATGATTCTCCTCTGTTAACAAGTCAGATTCACGCATTCTGTCAACTTCTCACCTTGGAGGATCCAAGGTTGAAAAGGATCATAGACCTAGGCTGCAAGAGCCCTTAAAAACCATCTAACCCTTCCTAGTTCTGTGACCCTGGACAAGTAACTTAACCCCCATTGCCTAGCCCTCACTGTTCTTTTATCTTGGAACAAATACTCTGTACTGATTGTAAGATGAGGATTTTAAAATTTTTTTATTTTTATAAACAACTAACCCAACTCCCTCAGTTTATAAAGGAGGAGCCTGAAGGCCAGATAGATTAAGTGAAGAGATGGCAAACATCAGGGACAGAATTTAAACCCAGGGCCTGGGATTCCAGTGGAGACTTTAGAGATCTAGTCCACTATATAGATGAGGAAACTTAGACCTAGAGAGATTAAATAATTTGGTCAGCCCTATTTCTGCAAAAATATTTAGAGCAGTTTTGTGGGGTTTTTTTGCAGTGGTAAAGGATTGGAATTTGAGGAGATGTCCATCCAATGGGGAATGGCTGGACAAGTTGTGGTATATGATTGTGATAGAATTCTATTATGCTATAATAAATGACAAGCAGGATCATTTCAGAAAAACCTGGAAAGACTTACATGAACTGATGCAAGGTGAAGTAAGCAGAGCCAGAAGCAAAAAAAAATTTTCCATCATTTTTTTCTAGGTTATACCTATATTATCACACAAAACACTTCCATATTATTCATTTTTGTAAGAAAATAATCTTATAAAACCAAAAATCCCAAAACATATACCCAAATAAACAAATGATGATTTGTGTTTTTATCTGCATTCCTATTCCAACAGTTCTTTCTCTAGAGGTGGATAGTATTCTTTTTCATAAGTCCCTCAAAATTGTCCTAGATCATTGTATTGCTGGTAACAGCAAAGATTTTAAAGAACAACTGTGAAGGACCTAGTTATTCTCAGCAAAGCAGTGATCCAAGACAATCTCAAAGACTCATGAAAAAAAAAAGCCATCTCTCTTCTGAGAAAGAACTGCTGGAGTCTGAATGCAGACCAAAACATTATGTTTTATGTTCTTTCTTTTTTTTTTTTTTTTTTTTGTTTGAGATCTCCTCCACAAAATGACTAATATTGAAGGAGGGAGATAGAATGAGAGGGAGGGAGGGAGAATTAGAATTTGGAGCAGAAAAAAATGTTAAAAATTGTTTTTACATGTAATTGGAGGGAATTAAAATATTACTAAAATGATAATAATAATAATTTCATCAGCTCTAGGATTTGAATCCAGGTCCTATAACTTCAAATCCAGTACTGGACAGGATACTTTCAGAAAAACTTGGAAAGACTTACATGAACTGATACAAAGTAGAACCAGGAGAATATTGTACATAGTAACAGAAACACTGTAATGATGATCAATTGTGAATGATGTAGCTATTCTCAGCAATACAGAGACCTAAAAAAATTCTGAAAAATGCTATCCACCTCCAGAAAAGAATTTGAATGCAGATTGAAGCATATTTTTTTACTTTATTTTTCTTGGATTTTTGTCTGTGTTTTCTTTCACAACATGACTCATATGGAAATATGTTTTGCATGACTGCACATGTATAACCTTTATCAAATTGCTTGCCTTCAATGGGGAGGGGAGAGACAATTTGGAACTCAAAACTGTAAAAAAAAAAAAAAGTAAAAAGTTATCACATGTAATTGAAAAAAAGTACATTACTTTTCTTAAAATTCAGTGTTCAAATCTTAAATCTACTAAAAAGTATTTTTGCAAACTTAAATCATTTAATTTTTCTGAGGCTTAGCTTTCCTCATTTATAAAATGAGCAAGTTGGATAAAATGTTCTCTAAAGTCTATTCCACCTCTAAATCCCATGATACTTTTTGACTTAGACTCAAGTCTTCCCTAAAGTGTAAATCATCACCAAAAAGCAAAAGTCTTCTAAAAAATCAAATAATATGGGGGGACAGCACATCACTGCCTTCTTCCTTTGCCTAATGTGAATACTGGGAAGAGGGTGCAGTTAGCTTGCTCTTTAGAAAGAATCAATCCTGGGGGTACCTAGGTGGTTCAGTGGATTGAAAGCAAGGACTAGAGACAGGAGTTCTTGTGTTCAAATCTAGCACCAGACACTTCCTAGGCGTATGACCCTGAGTGAGTCACTTAACCTCAATTACCCAATCCTTACCTTTCTTCTGCCTTGAAACCAATACACAGTATTGATTCTAAGAGAAAAGTAACATTTTTTTAAAAAAGAGGAAAAAGAATCAATCCTTATGCCTTCTCTAACATACAAGCATTTTACATTTCAAAAGGTTAGAGTTGCGTTAGTGACTCTATAACAATGGAAAGATTACTAGATTTGGCATCACCGTACCTAAGTTGAGTGCTGCTTCTGGCACATACTCATTCTAGGAACAGGGGCAAGTCTCTCAATCTCACTTTACTCAATTTTCTCTTCTATAAGGTGGAAATAATCATGAAAAAAATATTTGTACTACCCAGCTAGAGGCAGTTAGGTGGCTCAGTGGATAGAGCACTGCCCTGGATTCAGGAAGACCTGACTTCAGTTCTATCCTCAGATACTTACTGAGTGACCCTGGACAAGTAACTTAACCTCTGTTTGCTTTAATCCATTAGAGAAGGAAATGGTAAAGCACTCCCGTATCCTTGCCAAGAAAACCCCTTGGATAGTATTAACATGATATGGTCTACAGGGTCACAAAGAGTCAGACATGACTGAACGACAACCAAAAAACCTATCTAACTCAGAGGACTAATATTTATATTTATTTATATATATAATATTATAGAGAGAGGGAAGGAACAAGCATTTAATAAAATAGTTACTACATGCCAGGCAATGTGCTAAGCACTTTATACAAATAACACATTTGACATAACACTTTAAATTTATAGTTGAGAGAAAAACCTCAGTAATAAGAATAAGTAGAATCTTAGAATCACCAAATTTCAGAGTTTAAAGGAGACTCCAAGACCATTTATTAAAACCTAAGCTTGGATCCATCAATCATTCAACCAACAAGCATTAATTAATCACCTACTGTGTGTGAGGTACTATGCTAAGCACTTGGCAAAACACTATGAAAAATGAAACAATCCTTGCTCACAAGAAACTTACTTTCTATATGGACAAAACAATATGTAATATAGTTCCCTATATTATTATATACAGAATAAATAAGTATCAATACAGCCCAATATCTATTTAGCTTTCTTAGCTTCTTCATCATCCTGTTGACCCATGCCAAGGTTGCTTTCTACTAAAACTACCAGATCTTTTCCCCATAAGTAGCTGTCTTACCATGTCTCTCCCATACTGTATTTGTATAAAGTTGATTCTTTGAACCCAACTATAAGACTTTACATTTATTTCTATTAAAGTTTATAAAGGCAGCATGGTATAGGACAGAAATGTACAACACAAAGTCTACAACACTCTCCATTGTTGCTGTTCAGTGGTGTCTGACTTTTTGTGACCCCATTTGGGAGTTTCTTGGCAAAAGTACTGGAGGGGTTTGCCATTTACCTCTCCAACTCATTTTATAGATGAGGAAACTGAGGCAAACAGAGTTAAGTTACTTCCTTTTGGTTACATGGCTAGTGGGTATCCAAGGCCAGATTCGGCTCAGGTCTTCTACTCTGCCACCTACCTGCCCTAAATCTATGATATGATGAGACTTAAGACCAATCCACATTTTGCAAAGCTTAGCACAGTACCTGGCACACAGTACACACTTATTAGATACTAGTTAGCTGACTAGCTGACTGTAGATAGGGGTAAAAGGCCATGAAAAGAAACTAGGGTCCCCTCAGCATTCTAGATGGGATACATATATTCAGATTCACTGGAAACAGAGTACCAGAGTACAGATGAACAGTTAGCCACTAAACCAGAGGGCAGATGGGAGAGAAGAGCCTCTTACTGCTCCTATGAGTGAATCTCCCATTTTGGCAGGGGGGAAAAAACTCTTAGAAGCTTCAGTATCTTCATCTGGAAAGAGGGAATTATACCTTAGTATATACCTCATAGAGTTGTGTGAATCAAATGAGGTGACATATGGAAAGCACTTTATGCAACTTAAATTACTGAGTAAATTTCAGCTAATATCATTAGTCATCATCATCATATGACAATTAATGTTTAAACCAGACTTCAGGTGGGAGTCTTAAATCTTGAGAGTTGATTCCCCAAACTTTGCAAGGGGAGAAATATAGACAGTCTGCTGTAGTGGAAAAAATGGAGCTCAGAATGGAGAAGCAGGAAGCTCCTTCTCACATCAGGGCCAGACATTTACTAGTTGGGTGACCTTGGACAAGTCACTTAATAAATAAGCATTTATTATAATAAATAAACATTTATTAAGTGTCTACTGTTAAAAAAGCAATAAGCAGGCTAATTTTAATAAAATGTGGAAAAAACAACATGGGATAATGAACAAAGAAATGAGTAAAACCAAGGGAACATTCTATACAGCTACAGATTTAATTATCAAAGAATAAATTGTGAATGTTACCTCCAGAGAATGAATTGAAAGGTGGAAACATGAAAGACATAATTTGTATGAATATGTCTGTCTCCCGGATGATGCCTCCTGTGATGTGGGGAATGGGGGAAGGGGTGGAACACTTGCAAATAGTTTACTAATAATATAAGTAAATAAAGTGTCTACTATGCTAGGTGATGAGAATACAAGAAGATGCAAAAGACAATCCCTGCTCTTGAAGATTTTACAATCTAATGGAGGAGACAACATGCAAATACAAAGTAAACTATATGCAGGATAAAGGGGAAATAATTAATAAAGGGAAGGCACTAGAATTAAGAGGGGTTGGGGAAGGCTTCTTATAGAAGGTGGGATTTTAGTTAGGACTTAAAGGAAGCCAGCAAACTTTTCAGCCTCAGTTTCTTCATCTGCAAAATGGGAATTAAGAACATTTACACTATCGACCTCATAGGGTGACTATGAGAAAGGCACTTTGTAAACTTGAAAGTGTTCTAGAAAAGTGAGTTATTGCTTTAAAATGTACCAAGGGAGAGGCAACACGGTACAATGCTTTTCAAAATGCTCTGTAAACCTTAAAGCGCTCTAGGAATGTGAGCCATTTGTTATTATCATCATTATTATTATCCCAGGAGGCACCAGAGGAGAAAGCTAAGACTAGCTTTTCCTCTGAGCTCTACTGCTAAAAAGAGCCAGGGTTGGGAGAACTGAAAGCAATAAAACTCCCCTTGCAACCCAAAACAGGTAACCACAAAGGAAACTCTTAAGGCCAGCAGCAATGTATCCCTTGATCCATATTTCATAGGAAAGAAGATAACAATTGGACATGTCACCCCCGAAAACCAGAAACTCAAAGCAATTTTAGATGAACTTTCAGAATGATGAAACAAATAGCCATGTTCGTGTTATACACCAAATAAATCACACCAAAATGATAGTTGTAATTCCCCAAAGTACACAGAGAATTGATTTTGCTATGACACTTATCATGATGAACGGGTATACCCCTACACAGGCACATCTTAAGTGGCTGTTACTTAACCCCTTCCCACCCAGCCCATAAGCTCTTCCCTGTGTGGTGTAGGGGAAATAACACTGATATAAAACCAGAAAGCCTGTATCATGTTTTACTTAGTTGAGGACTCACTTTTCCCTTTAAGTCTCAGTTTCCTCATTTGTAAAATGACTCCTGATTGTTAAAGGAAGAAATGACTGTTAAATTCTCAGTATGAACCTCTATCCCTCAGAAATAAGCAAAGACTACAAATCAGGACTTGATTTAGTGATTCGTTGACTGTCTAAAGTTAAGAAAACAGTGGAGAAAATGTTAATAATAAATGTAAATAATAAACTTTAAAGTGTGTAGTATGCACTTTATTTACCCAAAAAAGCTAGGTTTGTGTTTGTTTGGTTTTTTAAACCCTTACCTTCTGATTTGGAATCAATGCTGAGCGTTGGTTGCAAGGCAGAAGAATGATAAGGGCTAGGCAATGGGGATCAAGTGATTTGCCCAGCTAAGACGGGACTGAGGCCAGATTTGAACCCAGGACCTCTCATCTCTAGACCTGGTTCTCTATTCAGTGAGCACTTGGATGCCCCAAAAGAAAGAAATGTTTGCTAAACATTTAACAGATCTAAATTCTAAGATATCTTAGGATCTCCAGGCCATGACTTGGGTAAAGATTCCTCCAAAGTCCAGGTTCTACCTGGTGACCTAACCCCATCAGTCTCAATTGGACAGGTCATTAGCAGGTTCCAGCATCCCTAAGTAAGACAACAATTCAAAGGGATTTCTCTATCTTTCATTAGCCTAAACTCCATCTCTCAGGGTCCCATCTGCAGTATAGGGTGATTCCTTTTCATATATTTCATTCTAGGACCCTTTATCTATTCTCAAGATGACCTATGAGCTTATCTTCAGGATATACAAGTTCCACTTTATTCCTCAGACCATAATTGGTACCAATTTTGCTGCCCATCAGCCTATCTCTGATTCCATTTCTGGAGCTTATGTTCTTACCAAGAAGCCAGCTCATAATACCTGCTAAGGTATGAAGTGTTATCTCCACTACAACCCACCAAGAATATTTGAATTTTAGTGGATCTGGTCAGCTCTCAATTTTATCACCTTTGGCCAAAGGTCCTTACAAGCCATATAAGGCAAGGTGAATGGGAAATCCTATCTTTAAAAAGTTGCAAAGGAGGGGCAGCTGGGTAGCTCAGTGGATTGAGAGCCAGGCCTAGAGACGGGAGGTCCTAGGTTCAAATCCGGCCTCAGACACTTCCCAGCTGTGTGACCCTGGGCAAGTCACTTGACCCCCATTGCCTACCCTTACCAATCTTCCACCTATAAGTCAATACACAGAAGTTAAGGGTTTAAAAAAGAAATTTAAAAAAAAAGTTGCAAAGGAAAGCATAGGGAAAAAAATAGAGCCTTTCTTAAAATGATGAGTAGAATCTAAAACCAAGAGCAAACATTATCTATAATGGGGATAAACTTGAAGCCTTCCCAGTAAGCTTAGGGATGAAGCAAGATGTCCATTATTATTATGATGATGTCATGATTAGAACAACATTGTTGGAAATACTCAACATAGTACTGAGAAGAAAAATAAATTGAAGGTATAAAAATAAACACTGAGGGAAAAAATTACCATTTTTTGAAGATAATATGATAGTATATTTAGAGAACTCTAGAGAATCAACTAAAAACCCCATTAAAACAATCAACAACTTTAGCAAAGTTGAATGACATAAAATAAACCTATATAGATCATGAGCATTTCTATATCCTACCAACAAAGTACAGCAGGGAGAGATAGATGGAGAAACTCCATTTTAAAATAACTGCAAACAACATGAAATACTTGGGAATTGACCTGCTAAGACAAATTGAGGGACTATCTGAACACAACTACAAAACATTTTTCACGCAAAAAATGACAGATCTAAACAATTGGAGATATATTAATTGCTCATGGGTAGGCCAAGCCAATATAACAAAAATGATCATTCTGCCTAAGTTAATTTATTTGTTCAGTGCCATACCAATCAGACAACCAAAGAATTATTTTTAAGAGAGCTAGAAAAAAATCATAAAGCAAATTCATCTAGAAGAACAAAAGGTCAAGAATATCAAAAGAATCAAAGAAAAAACGTGAAGGAATGTGGTCTAGCAGTACTAGATTTCAAACTATATTACAAAGCATTAACTATGAAAGCAATCTGGTACTGGCTAAGAAAAAGAGTAATGGATCAGTGGAATAGATTAGGTACACAATACACAGTTATAAATGACCATAATAATCTAGTGTTTGATAAATCCAAAGATCTAAACTTCAGAGTAAAAACTCGCTGTTCGACAAAAATTGCTGGGAAAACTGGAAAGCAGTTAAAAAGAAACTAAACATAGACCAGACTCACACTGTATACCAAAGTAAGATCAAAATGGTTAAATGATTTAGAGAAAAAGGGTGATATAATAAGTAAATTAGGGGAGCATGGGAAAATGTATTTATCAGATCTATGGATAACAGAAGAGTGTATGGCCAAACAAGAGATAAAGAGGATAACAGGAAGTAAAATAGATCGTTTTGTTTACATTAAATAAAAAGCTATTGCACAAACAAAACTAATGCAGTCAAAATTAGAAGGAAAACAAGAAACTGGGGGAAATTGTTATAGCAAATTTCTCCTAGTTGATCCCTAAGTTCTTCTCTAGCTCTTGATTCTATGATCCTATGGGCCTCATTTCTTAGCTATATAAAGAACTGAGCCATATTTATAAAAATATGAACCATTCCCCAATTGATAAATGTGAAAGGATGTAAACAGGCAATTTTCAGAAGAATAAATCAAAGCTATCAACCGTCGCATAAAAAATGCTCTAAATTAATATTGATTAGAAAATGCAAATTAAAACAACTGAGATGCCACCTATTACCTATCAGATTGACTATCATGACAGAAAAGGAAAATGACAAATGCTAGAGGGAATGTGGAAAATTTGGGACACTAATGTACTGCTGGTGGAGTTGCAAAATGACCCAATCAATCTGGTGAAAAATTTGGAGCTGGCTCTAAGGGCCAAACTGTGCATACCCTTTCATCTAGAAATAGCACTATGAGTCTCAATCCTAAAGAGATGGGGAAAAAAAAGAGAGAAATGTACCTACTTATACAAAAATATTTATAGTAACTCTTTTTGTGGTGGCAAAGAATTGGAAATTGAAGGAATGCCTATCAACTGGGGAATGTTGTGCTGAACAAGTTGTGGTGTCTGATTGTAATGGAATATTACTATTCTATAAGAAATGATGAGCAAAATGATTTCAGAAAAGCCTAGGAAGACTTATATGAATGGATGAAAAATGAACTGAACAGAACCAGGAGAATCATATAAACAGTAACAATAATATTGTAATGATAATCAACTATGAAAGACTACCCTGATCAAAACAATGATTCGAGACAACTCCAATGATGAAAAATGCTATTCACCTCCAGAAAGAGAACTGATGAACTCTGAGTGCAGATTAAAGATGCATCCTTTTTTTAAATTTTCTTTATTTTTCTTGAGGTTGTGTATGTGTTGCAATATAACTAATATGGAAACGTGTTTTGCATGACTTCACATGCAAAAGCAATATCATATTGCTTTCTCAATGGGGTAGGGAAAGGGGGGAGAGAGAGAGAATGTGAAATTCAAAAAAAATTTTAATGAATGTCAAAAATATTTACATGCAATTGAGAAATATTTAATGAAATAAATAAAAATATTTTAATGCCATAAGGGTTAGTAATTTTACCCATACAAATATATCTTCTACATGTGCAGTTCCTAATCCTTCCACACCTTAATAGATGGTCTTTTTGAGTGCCTATGAAAATAATTCATCACTTCCTCGACAACTTTCTGAGGTCCACATCAAATAAACAATGGGCCTCTAAAATTTAACTAAACTGGTTGTTCGATGGCAGCTATCTAACCATTCCTTGGGCCTGTGCTCAAAGCCTTTCTATGTTGACAGACCTAACCAACAGATACCCTCTGGAATAGCCATTAAGAACCTAGGGTTACCTCAATAGCAAGATGGGGAATCAGAAAGAGTTCTGAAATAAATTCATCGAAATCAAAAAATGCCAGAGTAGTATCTTATAGTAATATTCCAACACTGTGTCATTTTAAACTACTGACATTTTTTCTTTTCTTTTTTTAAATTTATTTGTTGTTAAATGCATCAAAATTCCCAGGTATCTTCCCTCCCCCCTTGCCCTAAAGTAGGCATCAGTTCACACCCAAAAAAAAGTATGTATATAAATAAACTATGTCTTTCTTCTTTTATTAGTTTTTTCTCTGGAGGGGGAGATTCACAAATTATTCTTTAAACATGAATTCTGTAGCTGTATATAATATTCACTTGGTTCTACTCATTTCACTTTTCATAATTTCATATAGGTCTTTCTATGGTTTTATTTTTTATTAATCTGCTCATCATTTCTGATGGTGCAGTAGTATTCCATCACAATCATATGCCCCAAGTCTTTCAGCCATTCCCCAACTGATGGGCATCCCTTCATATCTAGTTCTTTGCCACCACCAAAAGAGAAAAAAACTGCTATAAACATTTTTAGAACATAAAAGTTTTTTTTCTTTTTTCCCTTATCATCTTAGGAAATAGACCCAATAATCATATTGCTGGGTCTAAGGGTATGCACAGTTTTATAACTCTCTGGGCATAGTTCCAGATTGCTAACCTACTGTTCAAAATAACTTTAACCCTGATTTTTCACCTGCATGGTACAATTAGTTGGTACAATTAGTTACATAGGTTTCCCTGTTAGGGGGCAAGTAAACTTCCCTTTTCTGGTATTATTCTAAAGGAAACCAATTTGAAATTCCCCACAAAAGCCTTTTTCCATTGTTCCAGATACACAGGGCAAAGTAAATAGAAATGTGGAAGATCCTCTCAGTAATGATGCAAAGAAAGGAAAAGCAAGGGATGGGCCTCAGATTCCTCTCCTGTAAAACAGGAAGATGAGCTCAATTTTAGTTGATCCCTGCATTCCTTTGTAGTTCTTGAGCCTATGATCGGAGGCCAGTTTTTGACCATGAAAATTGTCGTAGTTTGGAAACATATTACCTTCAAAGTTTATCTGAGCTAAAGAAAGGTAAGACTGAAAGGTAATACGTCTTTATTAAATTTCTATCATTGACCAAGGCACTGTCCTAAATGGGAGGGACCTTTCAACCCCTAATAAGCCCCTAATAAAGCAGCTACTATGTTGCTGGCATTGTGCTTGACACTGTAGACAAAAAGACAAAAATGAAACAATCTCTCCTCAAGGAATTTACATTCCAGGGGGATGGGTGTTGGGGAGGAAGGGGGCAAACTGAGAGTCAACAGAGAGGAAGGGGGAGGGGGAGAGGGGAAGGAGAGAGGGAGGGGGGG
>NC_058131.1:171556186-171566747 GCF_016433145.1 Gracilinanus agilis | reverse complement strand
AGAGGTAAATAAGGATATAGATATATGTATGCATATACAAAATAAATGCAAGGTAACTTGGTAAGGAAACACTGGAATTAACAACAACAACGAAAAAGCTAAACACAGACCCCCTCTCTCCAGCAACAAATTTAATAGGAGGGGGAAATAACCATGACTGACTCGAGTAAGATAAGCACATGGGAGGGGTCCAGGCAAAGAGCTGTGAGAGATTTGAGGAGGGAGAGATCACTTTCACACAAGGGAGAAGGAGGAGTCAAGGAAAGAAAGCTTTGGGATGAAAGTGGCGCCTTAGGTGATTCCTTATAGGAAGGGAGGGACTTCTACGGATGGAGATAAGGTAGAAGCTCACTCAAGCATGACAGAAGGGGGGTGGGGGAGGGAGAAGGGAGAGAGAGAGAAATCATGTAAGTGGAGAAAAAAGAACAAGAATCGGAGGATAGAGACAAGTCCAAAGTTGCAAGATCATAGAATCTCACAACTGAAAGGACCTCTGGTCCAAGGGTTCTTAACCTTTTTATGTGTAATGGACTTTTGGTGAAATATATGGACCTTTTCTCAGAATAAATGCATGAAATAAAATACATTATATTACGAAAGAATACAATTATATTGAAACATTCAGTCGTTTCAGTCGCCTCTGACTTCACACAGCTGATATCTAAGGTCAAATTTGAACTCAGATCTTTCTAACTCTACCCAATGCTCTATCCACTGTGCAACCTAGCTGTTCCTTTGTATACTAAGCCCAATAGTAGTCTATCTAACTAGAGCAGTGATGGGCAAACTTTTTAAATAGGAGGACAAAGGAAAGGAAATGCTCATCTGTCAGTCTGTTTCTAAGGCAACTCTTTCAAAGTTTCATTGTATTATATCCTACTCATTGTATTCATCAGATTAAGAATAATGTCAAGTGGCCAGACAGAACATTTCAGGGGGCCACATCTGGTCTGCAGGCGTAGTTTGCACATCAGCGACTTAGAGGATTTCTTCCCCTCATACTGAACGATATTAAAGAACTGGTCATAGGCTCACTGTGGAGTTTTATATTGTCAAATTGCTTCTCAAACCTTTATAAATATTCCAGCATCATGAATTTGGGGTTCAAGCTATCTACAGAACTGAATGCTAGTTCCTCGAGTTGCCAAATCTTGTCAATTCTATTTCAAAATCTCTCAAATATGTTTTCTTCTCTCCACTCATTCAGCTACCACCCTTGTTCAGATCTTTGCAGCCACCAACCTGGACTATTGCAAAAGCTTCATGTTGGGTGGCCCTACCTTGAGTCTCTCCCTCTCCTCAATTCATCCTCCACACAGCTAAGGGTGATGGTCCTAAAGCAGAAGTCTGACCATAGTACTCCCCTGCTCAGTAATGGTCAATTTGTCAGATAATTTTCAGAAAGCCGACAGAGTTAGATCCTCTTCAAGTCATTAAGTAAATATTTCACATCTAACTCCAAAATATATGAGGCACTTTTTAAAAACTCTTACCTTCTTTCCTAGAATCCATACTGAGTGTCTGTTTCAAGGCAGAAGAGTAGTAAGGTCTAGTGCAGGGGTCGGCAACATATGGCTCTCGAGCCATATCTGGCTCTTTTGAGGGCCAGATATGGCTCTTTCTACAGGAGCCATAAAGTCCATTTTTTTTTCAGGCGCCGTTACAGGAGCCGCACTGTGAGCACTGTACAGCTCTCACGAAATTACATTTTAAAAAATGTGGCGTTTATGGCTCTCACGGCCAAAAAGATTGCTGACCCCTGGCCTAGGTAATCAAGATCAAGGTTGCCAGGGTCACACAGGTGGAAAGCCTCTGAGACCAGATTTGAACTCGGGATCTCCAGTCTCCAGGCCTGACTCTCTGCCCACTGAGCCATCTAGCTGCCCCATATAAGATACTTTCAGTGTCCTTATTTACCAACACATGAGGTAGTCCTTTATTTAGTAGTCCTCTGTGGGCTCTAGGTACATTGTCATATCCCAGTACCCTAGAGATTTAATGACTCTTTGACCTGAAATAATATACAATGCAATAGTTATTTTAAAGCAGTTGGTCTGGCCAATAATATATTTACTAGTTTAAAACTTCATTAAGACTTTTGAGACACCCTTTATATGTGTGATATAGGTGTATATACATCTATACATATACTGTATGTATATACATGCATATGTATATAGTTGGTTCTGCTTTAACACTTGCTCTGAAAATGCAAATTTGCTCCAATGACAGTCAAATATTAGGGAACATTTTGGATATAACTCAAATTTTAGTTTGCCTATGTGCAATTTTTTTTCCATAAGAATGCAGAAAACTGAACCACTTCACAAAACTCAAAAGCTGCAGCCCTTCTGATGTCTACTTCCACAAACAAACCTGATCATTTTCAATGTAAAGTGCCATGTTTATTATATATTTTCTAGTATAATAGAATAAGAGCTATAGACAGAAGAGAGCTAATCTGAACATGAATTCCACCCTCTACTTCCTTTCCTTCCCATTTTCCTCAGTGGTACCTTCCCTTTCTCAAGTTGCTGCCCACGGAAGCCATCCTCTCACCAGTAACCCTATACTTTGTCAACCTGGGCCCTAAGGGAAGGGCACAAGGCAAGTGACAGCCTGAGACTGTAGGCATTTATTTATTGTAATATTTATTAGCCTTTAAACATGTATACGTCTATGCTACCATTTTTATTAGGTTCCTATTTTTTTATGTGTCAATGAAAATGTTTTTGAGTGTTCTACACCAGTTTTTCCTATAAACCCTGTAATTTTTATTGTGTGATTTTGCATAGAGAGGTCATTTCTGGAAATATGTCACATTACAGCAGAACTGACTGTACACATATATGTATGTATACAAAAGCTAAGTATTATAGATAATCTCTATTATATAATATATATACATATACATATTTTAAATCCTTACATTCTGTCTTAGAATCAACACTGTGTATTGGTTCTAAGGCAAAAGAGTGTCAAAGACAAGGCAATGGGGGTTAAGTGACTTGCCTGAGGCCAGATTTGAACCTAGGACCTCCCAACCCTAGGCCCAACTCTCAATCCACTGAGCTACCCAGCTGTCCCCACAGAATAGATATTTAAAATAGCTTAAAATATTACTAAGACTTTGGAGTGTAACAAATAAAATTGATATAGAAGGATATATTCTAAAATATTAAGGGTTTATTGTAATCCATATTGATAATTAAGAAAGCCACATGCCTGCTAAGATCTAATTCGAATGCCCTCCATACCCTCCCCTTGGCTGCTTCCTAGGAAAGAGAATGCTCAATCAAGTTCTGAGACTTTATACCTCTGTCTACCTAATCACACTTCCTGCCCACCTGTATTACATAAGAGGAATCATGGGAAATGTAGTTTTCAAGTCCCCTAAACATCCACAGGAAGTTTATATCATGGATCTCAATATTAAGACCAAGGACCCTAAATTTCCAATATCACAGGAGACACCATATATGTAATATGTGTATGTGAATAAATTTTTTGTTTATAATAGCTAGCATTTACATATCACCTTAAAGTTTACATAGCTCTTCACATGTTATCTCTTTTGATATATCTCATTTGATATTGTGGTTGTTGAATTACAACCTGAAAATTTTTTCTAATGGACTCCAACAGGATTTGGGCCATCCAACATGGAGAATCTCTGACAAGGATCTCTGATCCTGGTCAGTCTTTCACAGTATAGCACTAAATTATCTACCCCAGATTCTAGATACTTTGTAGATTAGAAACTTCTCCAAACCATTGCTCAAAGGTCTCACAAATGACTACTTTTCTAGTCAGTCAAAAGACGGTCTTTCACAACAAAATGTTTTCATTAAACAGCAGTTAATAAGAGAACACCCTTCGTAGCCTTTTTTTCTTAAGCCCTTGCCTTCTAAATATCAATTCCAAGGCAGAAGAGTGGCAAGGAATAGACAAACAGGGTTAAGTGACTTGCCTGGGATCACAGACCTAGGAAATACCTGAGGTCAGATTTGAACCCAAGTCCTCCCAACTCCAGGCCTGGTACTCTATCCATTATACTACCCAGCTACACCCCCTTTATAGACTTTAAACTTACCTTTCCATCACATACACATCATATACATATCATATATCCATCATATACACTCATAGAGAGAAGAGTAGACCCACATAGAAATCATGATGGGGGCCAGTTTACATATGGATAATACCTATGACTGACACCTTTTATGGCCAGGAAATAGGAATGAAGGTACAACCAAAGCTTCTGACATTACAAAGCTCCCAGTGCCTTTGATTCATGTCATTGAGTTTCTTTCTACTGACCTGCTCCCATAAAGACACTGATCTCAAGTGATTTCTTCCAAGTGTTTTATCTCCCTCCATGACCTGTTAGCGTTGTGTCCCAGCTGCTTTTCATTAGGTATCCACTACTTCAGTTGGTATTCAGCTATCCAGCTATCTTCATGGTCCAACAACCACTAGAGAAATTGTGGTTAGTAAGCCTAAGGAAAAGATAACTAACCCTTTCAGGTACTTCCAACATATAATAGCTAAAGACGTTGGTTAAGAAACCTTCTTCCCCTATGGGGAAAATTATAGTTCTTCCTGCTGTACTTCAGTCAAAGTCCTCAGATAAAATGCCATCTTTAGCATTCGCAGCTATGCCCTTCGCCTAGTGGAGATAGTAAGAGTCCTTCTCTAACCAGGGGGTTATCGCTTTCCTTGGCCAATGACTATGAATCTCCTACAAGGCTTCCTGGTCAGCCCTCTCAACCAATGGTTAAGAGGCTCCTCCACTCATCCAGGTACCATTAGAAAGTAAAAAACACCCAGGCTAAGATCAGGTCTATTGCATGAGCTCTGATTTCTTTTGGATCCAAGAAGGCTTTTCTATTTCACACAGAATACAATATGGCGGCATTAAGACCCAATTCAAAAGAAGCTCTTCCTGAGACAGAAGACTGGCATTAACTCATGTAAAATTAGGTAACAGAACAGCAACTCATGTAAAATTAGGCAACGGGACAATGTCATCAAGTAGCAAACAAAAGAGATAATTTTGAGGAAGAAGGTACTTTTTCTAATGCCCATACTTTTGAAACTCCCATTCTCTGCTGTCCAGGGATCATACCTGGTGGGTTGTGAACCAGTGAGAGATAGTAGAAGTAGAAGGCAAGATTACAGACTCCCCACGGGACAGTACATTCTTCAGAGGTGGCCGATGCCTGGTTGAGTGACATTCTATACAAAGGTCCATAATGTGGTTCCTGCAGATGGCACAGTGGTCAACTATAATATCCTAAGCCCAGCAAGCCACCGCATTCCACTTTTTTACTTCAAAGTGCTTGCCTGTGCTGTTTTTAGTGCCACTGGGGGTATTCACATCCATCAGAGCCACTTTGGAAATCAAGTCTGCTATCCAAACTCTTAACGGAGTTCTTCTATTTAAGTCTTCCCTAAATCCCTTTGTTTGAGTTCTCTAAACTGATTTATTTGACTTTACTCTGTCTCCCTCCAGTCTCTCAGTTCAGCTCCCAACTGACTTATCAAAAAATTATTTAAGTTCTTAGGTCATATATTCTGCTGGCTAGGCAGATACCCTTTGGACTCTTATTTCCTCAAACAAAGAAGAAACTAGGCAATATTGTGTGAGGAAACTACTTTTAACTTTCTCCATTTTGCTTCTCTGTCTGATGCAAATAGCAGTGGCTATGCTAGCAAGAGAAGACTGAAAATCCAGGCGGCCTTTATCTCCTTATCCCCATAATACATCATAGCTTGGCCCTTCCCAGGGCTCTCTACATTAAGAAGTACATTGATAAACTAGAGAGTATGCAGAAAAAAGCAACTAAGATAGTGAAAGACCTTGATATTCAACAAATATCAGTTGAATGAACTAGGAAACTCTAGTTTGGAGAAAAGAAGTCTTAGTAAGGACATGAGAGCTATTTAATAGTATTTGAAAAGCTGTCATATGAGGAATGTTAGACCTGGAAATATAATAAGCATGCCATCTATATCTTTATCTTGTTGTTCAGTTGTTTTTCAGTTGTGTCTGACTCTTTATGACCCCATATGAGATTTTCTTTGCAAAGATTCTAGAATATTTTTACCATTTCCTTCTCCAACTCATTTTGTAGATGAGAAAACTAAGGCAAACAGCTTTAAGTGACTTATCCAGGGTCATATAGATAGTAAATGTTTGAGACTGAATTTGAACTCAGGTCTTCCTGACGTAAGCCCAGCACTCTGTCCAATATGCCACCTAGCTGCCCACTGCCTTTAGCTCTAAGTCCTGGCGGTTAAAAAAAAATTTTTTTAATAACACATACTCCTGTACCCATTCTTAGGGTACTTCACTAGACCTCCATCCAAATAAGACTGATCCATTTAATGACCACTTTGCCAAGTCACACAAAAGGTTATAATTCTAGAGTGGGAGAGGACCTCAGATGGATTATAGACCAACTCCATCATTTCACAGATAAAGAAAATAAGGCTTAGGAAAACTAAGTAACATGCCACAGTCATCTATATAGTAAACATCAAAGGTGGGATGAATAAAAAAGCATTTAAAAGCACTTTAATAATTACTTAAAATAGCTGAGTGATGTGATAGTGGGAATCTTATTATTCCCAGTTTACATATATAGGAGTCATTTGCTCATAAGTGATGAGCACAGGACTCTAAGCCTGGTGCTCTTTCCACCAAGTTACACTGCCTGTGAAGCTGAGGCAATGGTTAAATATTTCTAAAGCAATGAGCCTAAAAGTAAAATATCTTACTGGCCCTCCACACTGGCCCTCCCTATCCCAAAACTATCAGGTATTCAAAACACTCTCCCAGGAAGCAAACTGAAATGAGGACTTCTAAGGAAACCAGCATCATTAGAATTGCAATGTTTTCATGGGATCCCAGATTTAAACTCAAAAAGAAGGAAGAAAGGAAAGCATTTATTAAGTACCTACTACATGCCAACCACAGGGCTAAGTGCTTTACAAATATTAGCTTACTTGATCCTCAGAACAATCTTGAGAGGCAAGTGCTATAGTTATCCTCATTTTACAGTCGAGGAAACTGAGGCAGTCAGGGGTTCAGTGGCTTGTCCAGTGTAAGACTACTAAGAAGTACCTGACACCCTATTTGAATTCAGATCTTCTTTCCTCCAGGCCCAGAGCTCTAGCTCTAGTATCACCTGGCAAAGGTGAACTTAGTCCAACCTAGAGAACATAATCTTAGTTCAGAAATGGGGAAACTGGAGCCAAGAGAAGCCAAAAGATTTGCCAAGCCCACATGGTAATAATAAAAATAGTAATAATAGCTCACATTTATACGGCACAACAACCCTGGAAATTAAATGCTATTATCATCCCCACTTTACAGATGAGGAACCTGAGGCGGATAGGGATTAAGTGACTTGCCCAGAGTCACATTGCTGGGAGGTAACCGATGCCATATTTGAACTCAGATATTCCTGACTCCAGGCCAAGTCCACCAGAGCCAGCATCTCAACTCCTCTGCCTCCCAATATAGCATTCTTTCCTCTATATCATTCTGCCTCTTCAATTTCAAATCAGATTTTAAATATACATGTGCCCATAAATCCCTCTGTCAAGAATAGCTCAAACCCTGTCATTCTTGCCTTTTATTTGCTTTGCTGCTATTGTAGCAAGAAAAAAAATAGTATTGGCTTTTCAGTTAGTGATTACACATCATCACATGCCCAATTTATAATACCATGCCCCAAAGAACAGATGTAATAAAGTAAGGGCAGGAAGTAGCAACCTTATAAAACAGAGCGGCCAGCTTAAAAGTCTTTACATGTGCGCCGGAAAGAAAACTGTATGAGCAGGGCCAGGGACCTTGCTTTGTGCAAAAAATTTCAGATGCTAAGTGTCAGGCTTGGGGTGGGTTAAAGAGTGAGTGAGTAATGAGCAAAATGGAACTCTAGATGACAGTATCTCCCACAGCCATCACCCTCCTGCAGGCCCTCATTACTACCCGCCTGGACTATTGCCAGAGCCTCCTCACAGCGCTCCCTCTGCCCTCTGATCCATCCTTCACCCACTGACAGACACATTTTTCCTCAAGCCTAAACCTGGTTCTTTTGCTCAAAGCTCATTCATTTACACCAACATTTTTAGGAGCCTACTACGTGCAAGACGTTTGTCCTAGTGGAAAAAAAGAGAACCAACAAAATCTCTGACTTTCAAGTCAAGTGCAGTCTCCTGAATTTGTCATTTAAGGCCCTCCCCAACATGGCACCATCTTAGCATTTCAGCCTTATCTCGTAACACGATGCTCACACATGACACTCTGGCCAAATGAGACTTGTTTGCTATACCTGCGAAAGGGGACAAAAACTAGACTTTCTCATTCTTTGCTTTTTGTTCAGACTCTGCCCTATAACTAGAATGTGGTCCACTACTCCCAACTGCATTGACTGAATTCCTACACACAAATATTTCAATATACAAAGAAGACCACTAACTCCCTGCTCACATCCTTTAAATCCCAACTCTAATGCTCCTTTATCCAAAAAGCCTTCCCTAACCCCTTACCCTCTCTTCTGCCAGTCAGTAGTGAGTCCCTACTCCTCAGGACATTCCATAGTCCTTTGTTTACCTATTTATACACTCTCCATGTTCTCAAGCATTTCAAGGGACTTCTGGGACCCTAAACAACCTGGACTGGAACAAGAATCTTCTCTATAATATACAGGACAAATGGTAATCTGGCCTTTGCTTAAAGACCTCCAGGGAAACAGAACTCCCTACCTCTCCCCATTCCACCTTCAGAGAACTCTAATAGGAAGCTTTTCTATTTATCATGTCAGTTCATCAACCCTCTGCAATGTCCACTCATTTATTTCTCTCAGTTCTAGATCTAGAATTAAGCAGAACAAGTCTGGCTCCTCTCCCACATGCCAGCCCTTTAGACTCCTGAAAAAAAGGCCATTGTGTCCCCCTGCAGTCTTCTTTCTTCCAAGTTAAACATTCCATTTCCTTTTACTCATCCTCACGTGCATGATCTTCAAGGCCCTTCATAGCGTTGGTCACTTTCCACTGGACATTCTCCAGTTCATCAATGACCCTCCTAAAATGTGGCACCCAGAACTGAATACAAAGAACGATCCCAGCCCTAGACCTAGCATTATGCCTTACTTAATACAATGAAGCCCAAGAGTCCTTTAGTTTGGGGGCTGCCATATCACACGATTGACTCATATAGAGCTACAGTGCAGGGAAATTTCTGATTCAGAAGATATCTAGAACCTGAGAGAGATAACAATGCTGATCAGGAAAGAAATGTCTTCTTGTTAAGGATTATTTATTAGAAATACTTTATATTAGATATCTATCCCTGGCCAAAACACTTTCCTTCCTATTTTTTTAAACCATAATCTTAATTGGATTGAATATTGCTTTCAACTCATGCTCACTTAGCCCCAGAGAACACTCTGTGCTAAGATAAGTGATTAGTTTTGCACATAACCTCCCAAAAGGTACATTTTCCTTAAAGGGCCTTATACCCTGCAGCTTAATTTGTCCCTGGGTCTACAATTGCCTCAATGAGGTCAAACCTACCCATAAAGTAAATGATACCTGTAACCAGTGTCCAGTACGGCAAGATTAACCTTTCCTAAATATCCGGCAGCTAGTCGCCTTCTCTGTGAGCTAGGAGGGCCACCCCCCTGGATTGGATCCAGCTAAGAGGGCCCAAAGAAAACAGGTGGTGATGGTCATCTATCTGTTTCCCAGAGGACCCCAGAGTCTCACCCACAGAGACTGCCTAAGCCGCTGGGAGGCCCCTGACTCAAGAAAACCTGGGCACCGATGCCTTCTCTTGAAGGCTCAGGATGCTCTGCATATTTCAGCCAATAGATTCTTCTTTTTTTTCTTCATTCAAGATGTTCCCAAGACTGACCTTAAGTGCAAGATGTAGAATCTACTCCTGACCCAGGCCTGAACTCACTTCAAAAAGGCATTTAGCCTTCCAAACCAAAGCCTATACTTTCTCCATCTATAAAACAAGTAAAGCGTTCCCTATCGTCTATCTCACAGGTATATTACTAGATAAAATGAGACCACAGATGTGAAAGTGCTCAGCTGCTATTTAAACACGAGGTACTTTTTTTTATTGTTATCATTTCTAGTATGTTCTGACCCTCAGGCTCTGCCAGAACTCCAGGGAGGAAAGCTTCCCAAGCTCAGGGCTTCCATATTTTTCATAAACTAGAGCTGGTAGTGAGTTATGTGTGTTTATGACATTTTGTACCATGTAATTGCAAAGCTGAATTTATGCCCCCTTCAAGACCTAGAAGAAATAAGCAATTGCCTCATCTATCTGGACACATCTCTCAATAGGTAAGGCAAGGAAGGGTTGTGTGTGTCAAGGGGATGGTCAGCCTGACACCAGAGGCTAACTGGAAGGGAGAAGAACCAAGCAGCTCATGGTTATAGAAGATTGACATATTTTTATATATATAAAAATTATATATAGATATTATATACTAGCAGCTTATAGTTATATAGGATTGATATATTTTATATATAATGT
>NC_058131.1:171541947-171555867 GCF_016433145.1 Gracilinanus agilis | reverse complement strand
ATAAATTATATAAGATTTATATATTATATATAAGATTTACATTATATATTATATTATATAGTAGATATTTATGTGTTACACATATTTATAGAATTATATATATTAGCAGCTTATGGTTATATAAGGTTTATATGTTATACATAATATTTATTATATGTAAATTATACATATATTAGTAGCTTATGATTATATAAGATTTGTGTATTATATATTTCTTCTATATAAATTATATACATTATATATTAGTAGCTTATGGTTTTATAAGATTTTAAGGTTTACGGTTCATGTTTCTCACAATACCTACGTGAGTGAACAAATATTGTTATCCCAATTTTACAAATGAGGAAATAAAGTGAGGCATCTTGAATAAGCAAAATGAATTCTAGATACAGCCAAGATTCAAATTCCATATCTTATGTACCTTCCACATATATTCTGAATCCTCAAATTTATGCTTAATTGTATTTTAATTTAATAATAATTAATAACAATTTAATTTTAATAATTTAACACTAATTTTAATTAATTTTGACATCAATACAATTTTTAATAATTGTTTTCTGACATTTTGTAACATTTCCCTCTCTCCCCTGAGTTCTCAACGTTAAACATTTTTTTTTAATTTTCCATCCCTCACAAATGCTAGGGGATAGGGGCTGACAGAAAATTGGAAACAAAGACTAGGTAGTAAAGAGGCTTAAGAATTTAATGCTACCAAGTTAGAAGACCCAACGTGTCTCAAATTCTCATTTTATACCTGAAGAAGCAAGAGGTTTCACTAAAGACTTCTAAGATCACTTCTAGCTCTAGATCTATGGTCCTAAGAAAGACTTTAAAGTTGTTTCTTGCCCCAAATCATAGTTAATCTATAGCTAGCCAAAGACTCAAACTAGGTCTTATGATTTAATGAATGAATGAAGAATGTATTAAGCCCTTACTTTATACAAAGCACTGTGCTAAGTTCAGGGCTTACAAATCAAAAAGTAAGTCAGTCCCTGCTCACTAAGAGCTCACATTCTAATGAAGAAAAAAACACATCTGGGAGATCTCTGATGCAAATCAGATGAAAAGGTTTTTAGGGCTCAGCAGCAAAAGTAGGTGGTAACATCTCTTCTTTAATGTCACTTCCAACAATAAGAGCATATCAGTTTCTGGTGATGTACCATTTAACACTAGCCTGGAAGCATTGCTATTCCAAAAAATCAGGGTCCTGGGCTATCTCCATAAAGATCCAAAGGAAGATGATGGTCAAGATGATGATGGTGGGTTTTCTTGCTTGGCACAGGCTGCCTTCTCTCTCAGAGGGCCCATCCTGCTTCTCCTAGGTTCAAGGGTCTGACATCTGAGTGACAATTGGTTGGGGATGGTTTATAATCATAAAATCAAAACTGTAAAGAACCACAGAGATCATCTTCTAATCCAATCCTCTACCCTAAAGCATGGGTCCCACTTATATATCTGGATTCTCTCATTGGAGAAATCTAATGCAATCTTGGGCTGCACTGAAAGGCATAGCTAATAGGAATAATGAGGACATAGTTCTGTTCCTCTCTATGCTGGACAAATCATATCTGAAGTATTGTGTTAAGTTCTGGGCACCACATTTTAGGAGGGCCATTGATAAGTTTATGGGTATACACAGAAGCATAACTGGAATAGTGAAGGGGCTCAGGTTCATGCCCTTATAAGGATCATTTAAAGGAATTGGGGATAGTTAGCCTAAAGAAGAGATGACTTAAAGCACACATGAAAGCTGTCTTTAGGTACTCTCTCAAAAGTTACCAATTATCTCAGTGTCAAATCTGATGGCTTTTTTTTTTTTCAGTCTTCATCCTTTTTGACCCATCTAGCTGTACGTGATACTGTTGACCATCTATCTCTTTTTGGATGTTATCTCCTCTTGGGTTTTCATAATACCACTCTCTCATAGTGCTGAGTGGTTAACAAACTTATCTAAAGTCATACCAGAAGTAAACAGAAGAACTGGGATTCAGATACATCTATAAACCAGATGATTCATCTCCCTGGATAGAATGTAAGCTTGATGAGGGCAAGGACTCTTTCAATTTTGTCTTTATATTCTCAATGTCTATATGCCTCAGGGCCTGGCACATAATTGTATTTAATAAATATTTGTTGATTCATTGACTGATTAAACATAAGTCTTCTTCATGCCTTATTGTGGTAGTGATTAGTATCATGTTTTATATGCAACTCTATACATTATACCACTTATAGATGTTATCCAAGGTTATTGGGTTGGGGGTATTTGGGGTTTTTTCCCCTTTGTTTGCATAAGATGTAGGAGTAGTTCTTAGGAGAAAACTAAGAAATAATTGGTATAACCAGGCATCCCCTAGAGAACCAGGTATAGCCAATTTATACACCAAGATGGCAGCTACCAAAGGCAAGATAGATCCATACATGGGTACATTTCCCAAGAAGAGAGGAAAAAGCACACAAATATATTTAGAACTTTCAGCTGACACTGACTGATGTTAAGACAAAGCTCCAGTGTGTGTTGGCCAAACTCAACATTCAATTCTTTTTGCCTTGAATATTTAAGTCATTCTTGCAGGAACACCTCATCAGAGAGGCACTGAACCAAGATGGCACCCCTTCAAAACAGCCTTCCTGGACAGCTGCTGAGGAGCTGACCTCATGTCTGATATTATAGCCTTGGCAGGGGAAAAAGGTGTCGTTGTTCCCTGGCCTGCTTGTTGGTTTGAGAACCCATTTGGTTTGATTCGAAACAAAAGCCAGAAAGGGGGGAAAAAGACAGGAAGTGTAAAGTTATTCTAAGCTGAGAGAGAATCAAGAGTCAACTCATTAACTCACACCTGAACCTCATACTCCCTTAAGGATATCAAGCTTCTAATAGGAGAACAGCATGGAGATCCAGGAGACTCTAATATACTCTTTTGTTCCTAGGGTAAATTTCTTCCCCTTCCCAACCAAAAACTGATCGCACCACACAACTGCATGAAAAATATCTATAAACTTTGGGGAGCTAGAAACAGATAAAACCAAAAGAGAACAACTTAGAAGTCACTGTAAATCAAAAGGTTTGCTATTTCTACACAAAACATTTAAAGCACTTCAGAGTCTACTAAGGTCATATAAAAACCCTCTATTTTTCTACAATGCCCACTTCTGTTAAACCCCCTAAACCCGTACTGGTGAACCTATGGCACTAGTGGCAGAAAGGGCTGCTCCCTTCCCCCTCCCCACATGCACCTGAGGACATTTCTCACATCACCTGCCCTTCTGCCTAGCAGCCCAGTGGGAGCATTTCCTCCCTTCCCCTCCCTCCTCCATCTGGGGTAAGGCAGTGGGCTCACATGCAGCATGAGAATTGCAGTTTGGGTACTAGGTCTCTAAAAGGTTCGTCATCATTGCCCTAAACCATACTAGCTATCAACTAAAGATTCATTACTTAGCTTAAAGGCTAAATGTTGTTGTAGCCTTAGACGAGTAATTTTACCTTTAGCGCCTTGGTGTCCTCATGGATAACATTTAATAATATTTGCCTGACATTTTGGAGGATGAAAAGAGATAATGTATGCAAAGTGTTTTATAAACTTAATGCACTATTATTGCTATCGTCATCATCACTGTCATCTTGTTCTCATCTTTTTGATGGGTCTCTGATAGAAATAGCCTAAGGGCAAGTATCTATCCTGCTACAGGTAAATGAAATGACTGCTCTTGTAATTTTGTAAGAGCTTTATGTTATTAGCTCGTTTTCTATAGACTCACTGAAAATATCTTTGGGGCAACTGCAGTAGCAAACATGTATGCTTCCTCCTGCTCCCTCGTGGTTTTAATTTCTTCTCCTGGATCAAGGGCTCATCACCAGTTGTTCTGACTTTTCTCTTGCCACTGGTCTTCTTCCATGACTCTGGAAGAGAGAGAGTGAGGCTGATGACTTTGTGCAACTCTGCTTCGGATGAATATAATTCATATACAAGTCAAGATAGCACCCTGTTATGTTGTTGGTCCTCTACAAAAATGAAGGATGAACAATAGCAATTAGGTCTCTTTCTTTAAAAAGCTTTGCATTACATGTAGTCTGGAGATTCTGAGTAGTTGATAAAGGAGGCCTCTATTTTTAGAAATATTATGCTTAACTATTATTCTTATTCTTATTATCATGGTCAGTTGAAGGGATGACAGAGATTTTAAAGGGAATTGAAGAAAAAAAAATCCAACAAACATATCCAATTTTATATTTCCACCATAGGTTAAATGATCTTAGAATAGAAAAGGATTTTAAAGGTGGTCTAATTTAAACCTCTCATGCTAATAATAATAATAATTAACATTTGTGTAAATTTGGCAAATACTGTGTACATAACCACATAAATGTTAATTATCATATGTGTCAGGAATTGTGTTGTGCTTTACAATTATTATTTCATTTGATTCTCAAACCAACCTTGGGATATAGGTGTTTTATTATCTCCATTTTTTTTTAACCAGATGAGGAAACTTGAGGCAGACAGAGGTTAGATGACTTGCCCAGGGTCACACAGCTGGTAAGTACCAGAGGTCACACTTGAACTTGGGTCTTCCTGACTCCAGACCCCACCAGCTGTCCACTTCACCACCTAGCTGCCTCTTCTCTGTAAGCCACCTATTACAGACAAGGAAAATGAAACCCAGAAAGACTAAATGACTTAGTCATAAAGAGAATAAGAAGCAGAGCAAAATTCAAACCCCAGTCCTTCAGATCGCAATGGCCCTTTGGAATCATATAACCCCCTCCCTGAAGATTCACCAGCAGCAATATCTCCAACTTCCATGATCCAGAAGAAGGATCAGAGGCAAAAATTAAAAAAAAAAAAAAAAAAAAAGGAATTTCCTTCGGCTTACCCAAAAGCCTCTTAGGTAAGATTCCAAATAAAGGTCCAGGAGCCTTAACTGCTAGGGCCTCAGTCAAGAAAACTCTATGCCTTGCTCCCCCTTTTCTAAGAAAGAAGTGCCAAAGGCAGCTCATTTAGAACATAGACATAGAATCCTTCCCCTCCCATTTCCTCCCACTCCTACCCCACTTCTTAGAGTTGTCAGGCTGTGGCCTTGGTATTGTTTAAAAATTGATATTATGCAAATGGGAAAACTTAAAAAGCAATTGCTTCTTAAAGGTCAGCTCTCCTGTTTGTAATTGGGACCAAACAACAACCAAAAAAAAAAAAAAAAAGCTAATTAGATGCTTTTTGTGTATGTCCACATAAGGAAAGAGAATTTGGAGAGCTCTTCTGAATCCAGGAAACTGTAGTTTATGCACAGACTGGCCTGTCGGAAGGATTATCCTTCTTCCATAAGCAAATTGCTTTTTACCTGAAAGATACCTCATGCACTACAGCATTATGGAAATTTTGGGAGGTTTAGCATTAGTGACAGGTTCGAAACTCATGTCCCCAAAGCTTTGTTGGCAGAGCACCTGCATTGGCAGGGCCCCTGGGTTGGCAAAGCTCAAAGCACACTGGAAAGGTGCCATGTCCCAAGTAGCCACCCACTATCGTTGCCTCCCTACGTTTTCTGAAGCCCCGTTGAAAGAGCCTTGGAGACTCTGGCCTCTTTTTTTTTCTCCCTCTTTTCAAACCTTTACCTTCTGTCTTAGAATTAATGCTAAGTTATCAATTCTAAAGCAGAAGAATGGTAAGGGCTAGGCCATCAGGGTTAAGTGACTTGCCCAGGGTCACATAACTAGGACATACCTGAGGCCAGATTTGAACCCAAAATATCCCATCTCTAGGCCTGGCCTTTTACCTACAGAATTATCTAGCTTCCCCTCTGGGCTCTTTCTGAAGGAATCATAGGTTCACCCAGTTGGCCAAAGTAGATGGCATTGCCCTTCCATAGGCATGAGAGGTTGTGGGGAGGTCTAGCTACATAGTAATATAGAGTTATAGAGTTGTTGGGTTTGCTTTTTAATAGAGTAGAAAACATCCAAAAGAGGGTGACCAGAATGGTGGAGGAACAGAATATCAAATTATACGAGAATCAGGGAACAGAAATGTGGATGTTTCACAAGAGAAGATGAGAAACACACAAGAGCTATCTTCGAATATTTGAAAAGCTTTCCTATGGAAAAGAGACCATACTAGACCTTCTTAGACCCACTGGACAAAACTAGGGGCCAAAACTAGAGACAAATCTTTCCCAAAGACGGGAGAATTGTCTCTGTTGGTATAGAAAACTCCTTATTTCATTCAATATAGTAGATGATCTATCCATTAGAACTGCCCAAATATAGCATAGGCTTCCTTAGTCGGTAGTGAGTTCTCTATTATAAGAGGGGAAAGGGAAGGGAAGGGCCCAACATTTATTAAGTGCCAGGCACAGTGTGCCAGACCCTACACTAAGTGCTTTGCAAATGAAGGCTTTGGAAAAATACATGAATTGTCCAAGGGCAAGGGTACACCGGTATTAAAATGGCAGAGCAAGGCTTTGAACTCAGGGCCTTTGACAGAATTCAGCTCTTTCCACCATAGACTAATGCATGAGAAAGAGCTAAGAAATTAGAGAAGGCACCATGGGAATAAATGTAAGGAACATTCTTTGAAATCCAAAAGTATCTTCTGGTCAAAATTTTCCCCCACTGCCAGCAGCTCACTTGCTGTGTCAAGCCCATCTATGGGTCTTGTCTATTGTCTTTCAGTTTTCACCTCAGGCAGCAGTTTCCTTTTCCATCTACCACTCAATTATTCCTCTGTCCAGGCGAGAAGACTCACAATGCTCTCTCCTAAAGTTCATCCAAATGAGCTGGGGCTATGGGGTTCACTACTCCAAGCAGAGTTCTTCTAAGAAGTACTTTCACTAGCCTATGTGGTGAGATGGAAAGACAGCTGGAATTTTAGTCCAGAGTCTTGGGTTTGAATCTTAACCCCAATATTTATTAGCTGGGATGACCATCAGAATGTTTCTTACCTACTCAGCCTCAGTTTCCTCATCTGTGAAATGGGGATAATAACCCTGATCCAGCCTACCCACCCTGCAAGACTGTTGTGAAGGAACCACTTGGGAAAATGTGAAAGGATAAAAATATCCAACTGTACCTTGGAGCATCCCCAGTCCACATCACTGGGTTGGACTAGGGAGGTGGAGAACGAGTTTGGGGGGAGAAGAGGCTGCAGTGAGGGCTGAGGCTTGGGGCCTCCATCTCTTCTCGTGCTTAAGATGTGTTCAAGCGGCCAACTTTACAGCTCACCCTGGCTGTCAGGGCCCACTGTCACTCCAGCTGTTACCGGGCAATGGATTCCTGTTGCCAAGATATGGATTTGGTTTTAATAACAGTTAGTGCAAACACAGTAAATTTACTGCTGCGAGAGAGAGTTTTTGAAAACGTCCAGCCCTGGCTATAATTTTTCAGCCTCACCAGCTGTTTGTGCTCAGCTCATACCTGACATGGTGCTTTGAAATAGCAATCACTGTATTTATAAGAAGAGAAGGACTCATAAATATGTCACAAGTGGAATATACAACGCCATATTTCACCATTTTCTATTTTAAAATTGTGACTTATGGCTGCAGAAATGCACGCCCATTAAAGGTGATATGATGTATTTTCTGCCTTGTTCAGGAGTCCATCCATCAATGAGACAATAAAGAAAACCGCACTTACTTTTTCCCTGTCGTCTGTAATTTATGATCCCCCAAAAGCTGTAACCTTTTGGCAGGCTTTGCAGAAACCACTGCTCTGTTAGCAACTAAATAACCTTTTATAAGGTTTTAAATGTGTTGCTACAATCTCAATGCACTTGCTGTATTGATCCAGAAGATCTTGGAGGGGGAAAAAAGGTTGGGGGGGCTCATGGAAGATGATCTATAACCAGATCGATAACAGCATATAGATTGTTGAAAGATGCTTCTAATGATTTTTGCCAGCCATCATCTTTCAGCCTGCCGCTCCCTGTCTCTTAGGCTTCAGTCTCAGCTTGGAATTAATTGACCTTGTTGTTGGAGCTCTCTCTCTCTGTCTAGCCCAGCCAGACAGGGAGAGGCTGAATGTATTCACCACTGCAAGATCCTTGTAGAAATACTGCTGGAAAAGGCCTGGAAGGGACCTCCATGACCAACCCCCTCATTTTCCAAATGAGCAAATGGAGACCCCATTTGGGAGAAATGACTTGCCCAAAGTCACACGCACTGTCAGAGCCAAGACTAGAGAGTCTAAGCCTTGCAATGTAATAGAAAGAAGACTACATTTGGTGTCAAGAGAAACATAACATTGAATTCAGGTTTTAGCCATTACTAACTTTGTGGTCCTATATAGGAAATTTTTCCAATCTGGGGCTCCATGACCTTATGTGGAAAATAGGGTTGCTGGACTCAGGGAGGTAGGAGTGATACAGTGAAAAGATTTCTGGGCTGCAATCAAAGGACACTCGCTTACATTAAATGTAATATATGCAGAATTCCTCCCAGAACTCTCTGTAGGAACTTGGGCAAATTGCCTCAATTCCCAGAGCTTCAGGCATCTAGAAAATGAAAAAGTTAGACTAGATAGTCCCTTTCATCTCTAGCTCTACGAATTTATGACTCTATGATACCAGGATATTTCTCAGGATAGTGAAGATAGTTTTCTCTTTGGGATTCAGTTTCCTCATCTATAAAATGGGAATAACAATACTATTTGGATTATTTGATTTACAGAGTAGTTGTAAGGAAATCTTAGAAAATCTTAGGGTCTTCAATAAATGTACATTGTTTTTAGTAGTAGTAGCATATTGTTTCTAATGGGTGTCCAGGATCAGTTTAGGCTAAGTAGGATAGTTAAGTAATCCTCTTTGCCCATTCTACCTTCTCTCCCCAGTATTCTCCCAACCCCAACTTGTAGATAGAACATGCCACTTCCAACCATCTCTCTACCCCACTCCAAAGTCTGCTACAGGGGAAGAGGCAGAGGAAGAGCTATTTTATTACTAATAATCCATTTAACATCTCTCCACCTCAGTTTTCTCATCTGTAAAGTGAAGATAATAGCACTCACCTCATGGGGTTGTGGTTGAATTTCTCATTCAAATGAGAAAATATGTAAAACATTTGGTAAACCTTAAAGTCCTAGATAAATATTGGCTATTATTATTATTATTATTATTATAGAAAATATTCTTATTGCTTATTATTCTTATGACTATTATTACAGAAAATATTTTTCTACTGTTAAAGAAACTCTCATTCTATGGAAAATTATCACTGTTATTGCAGAAAACTCCTCATTTTACTCAATAAAGTTCAGAGATATATATTCCTGGGATAAACTGCAATCCTGCTGTCATTCCTTTCTACTTAACATTCTACAAACTACTACACAGGTGGATAAAATGACTATGTTTTTCCCCATATGATTTTAATCTCAACAAGGTCTCTACATTTTGAAAGTTTTTAGTTCCATGTAGCTTGGAGACTATGAGTACTTAGTATTGCCAACATCTGTTAAAAATGTGATTCTATATCATGATCTGGGGCAATCCTGAAAGACATGATGGGGAATGCTATCCACCACCAGAGAAAGAACTACTTGAGTCATCTTTCACAGCAGTGTATTTATGGTTTTATTTGAGGGTTTGGGTTATGTATGACTTTGCCCTTACAACAATGACCAATATGGAAATGTGTTTTACATGAAAATAAAAATAAAATTTTTAAAAATATAATTTTAGAGATTTTATGAATCAAGGTTATGTCTTAGTGACCAGGATCAATAGTTCAGTCCATGATCATTCTCTGGTTATAGTACAGTTTACTGGCTAAGTTCTTAATGATAATTTGAGGTTTCTGTGTCTAGGTATGCATTCATTGTTATTATTAAAATTATGATTGCTGCTTTAATTGTTATAAGTATCCTTTTACTCTGATGCCTCATTCACAACTCAACAAATGTTTAAGTATTAATTATATGTATTCTAGTTAGGAGGTCATCTGGTTACCTCCAGGCTGAAAAGGCTTAGAGCATAGGTCTGGCAATCAGTTGTGTGTTTTTCACCTAAGCACCACAAGCCCACCTAAGTTGGAAGGGATTGTTCAGCAAGTTGGGCACAGGAGAGCATGTTTTTTTCAATCACATCCTCTCCAAAACACCATGCGCTAGGTATGCAGCACCCAACACCAGTGAACTCAGACTCCTTAAGTATGCATTCCAAGGAGATAGTTGTTGTTCATCCTTCATTTTTGAAGAGGACCAGTGACATCATGGGGTGATGTCTTGACTTGCATATAAATTAGATTGCAGTGAGGCAGTGTTGCACAAAGTTGTCAGCCTCACTTTCTCTTCCACAAGTCCAGTGGCAAGACAAATGGGAATGACAGGCAATGACCTAAGATGCAATGGACAACCTTGAAGTCTCCAATGTCCGACCAGTCTCTAAGTGCTCCATAGTGCCTGTTTCCAGGTCTTTGTGGTCATTGAATTATTTTCCTCCATCCATTCTACCAGGGGAAGTCTTCACATGCTTGGGGTAGATGTCTCCCCTAACTTACCAACAGGTCTGAAGCCAGTCAGTTACCCTCAATCTGGCTTAATCCATCTGCCAAGGCAGTTTACAAGGTGATTGTTAAGCCTTCCATAGCTTCTTAAAGCCAGAGGTGAGAGTTGGGTGAAGGGTGGACACCAAAGCTGGTTGGACAACCTTGAAAAGGGCTCACCAAGCCCTCACCCCAGAAGTGCTACACCCCATACATCCCTAGATAGTAATCTTATTACAAGAGAGTAATGAGAGCAGAGAAGACCTTAGATGGGGAGATTTTTCTTTACTATAACTCTTGGAATCCCTAGCCTCTTTCAGGGTTCAGCCTAAGATACACCTTCAATGGGAAGCCTAGCCTTATTCCACTGACCGCTAGTTCCTTCCTCTCAAAATTATCTTATAGCTATTTTGCATGTCCCTTTATACATATAGTATATGATACCCGGTCTACATTGTAAGCTCCTTGAGGGCAAGGTTTTTTGCACTTTTATCTGTGTGCCCTATCCTCTGACTGATGAGATCTTCCAGGAATTCTGATTTTGAAGAAATGCTCAGGCCAATCATGTTCATTTACTCCTCTCCTGACTCCACTTCTGACTCTCCAGACTTCTCCATGTTCCATCAGGGTAGTTTTTCCACCTCACCTCTACTTTTCATCTTCTACTTCTTGTCTTGCCCCTTTGGAATATAAGTCCATTGGAGCAGCTAGATAGCAGAGTGGATAGAGCACCTGACCTGGGTTCAAAAGTGGTTTAACACACTTTCTAGCTATGTGACCCTGGGCAAATCCCTTTACCCTAATTGCTTAACTCTTTACCACTCTTCTGCTTTGGAACTAAAATTTAGTATTGATTCTAAGACAGAAGGTAAGGGTTTAAAAAAAAAAAAAGAAAAAGGAATGTAAGCTCCTTGAGAGAAGAGACTTTCTTTTTGCTTATATTTTTCTTCCTAGCACTCAACAAAGTTCCTGACACAGAACAGATGCTTAATAAATGTTTGTTGGATAATAACAGATAGGGCTAGACTGAAAACAGTCTCAACCTCACATTCTCTCACCCCTAAACAAAAAGCTGAAATGAGACAGTGATTGAAACATCCAGAAAGTGGAGACAATGGCTATGTGATCTCTTTCTGAAGTGCCACAAGCAAGATGCACCCCGTGCATCTGGGTACTTAACAAAAGATTTTGAAAATTATTTTCCCTCTCTAAGCCTCAGTTTCCTCAACTGTAAAATGAAGGAGCTGAACTCCATGCTCTCCAAAGTCCCTTCCAGCTCTTGTATTCTCCCTTCCTCTGTTTTTCTGCCACAAGTATTCTCTAGTTAGGGATTGACCCTGTAGAAAGGCTGGTGAGGTAGCCTTTAGGATAGAAAGGGGTCAGTGAGGAAGGGAAGGAAATCCTTGCTAATTGGTCTGACCCTTCCCAAACTAAGTTTTCTCTAAGACAGAATCAAGCTTTTCATTATTAATGGCAGACATTCAGGAAAGGGGAAGTAAAGGGTAGGAGGGAAAGAGGATAGTTTAAAGAGTGTCCTGCAGTGCTGTCATAAGACAGAAGCCTCCCTGGTTCACTGGGCCATTTGGACCAACACAAAAGAGAACATCTGAGTGGGGCCAACATGGGCTCAGCTCTATTATCTGAAATGTCTTAGGAAGGTCTGCACCTGTCTGTGGGGAGACCCCCATCGACCTTTCCACTCTTTGTCTGGAGATCTCTCCGTGCTCTGTTCCTTCCTCCATTCTCATTCACACCCTCCACCCCCATCTGGAGCAGGGCCCCCAAATCATTATTAACATTATAAATAAAGATAAGAGGCGAGGTATTAAATGTAAAATATGCGGAATTCCTCCCAAAACTCTCTGAGCAGTTCATAAATGTGACGGCTTAATTTTGCCTCCGATCCAGGGAGCTGATGAAGCATTGCAGACTTGTCGGCTAATTGAAGCTGTTAACGAAGCTGGGTAGAGAGATGATTATGGCGAGATATCTCTCCTGCCAAAGGATGTGAACAGTCTCATTACCTTACTGGTGAGAAGCTGAGGTAGACCAATTGAGGGAGGTATGGTTGCTGCCTATTTCAGGGAGGAAAGGTGCTTCCCCTCATAGTATACTGTAATTCTAAGCTATTGGGAGTATTATTAAATAATTAATAATAACTAATATAGCATTTTAGAGTCAATAAAATCACTTCCTCATAACTACCTTATGAGGTAAGAAGTGCAAAGAATATTGTCTCGATTTTGTAAAAGGGGAAACTGAGGTCCAGAGTCAGAGACTTGCTCAAGTTCATGGCTACCAAAAGACTAAGCCTAGACCTGAACCTGGCTCTCCTGACCCTAAGTCGGGTGTTCTTTATACCCACGCCCCTTTATGCCTCTTGAATGTATGATATGAGTTGTCCTGGGAGCCCTTGATCAATCTGATGAGTCGCCTAAGGAGTATGATGAAGTTACAAGGCATAGACCTTTGTCAGAAAGGAGCACCATAATGCAACTAGATGTGGGCTATAGCCCCTTACTCAGTGGGTGAGCCTTCGCTTGACCTGGAAAACTTGAGCAGAACAATTTTAGACCTCATGTCTTGACTGCCTTCTTCTGCACTTCTATTATGTTTTCTGAGCCTGGTAATCCTAAGAAGGAAGAAAAAAACCTTGAGATTTTGTGGTTATTGAGTCATTTCAATTGTGTTCAACTCTTCATGATCCCACTTGGGGTTTACTTGGCAAAGATAATAGAGTGGTTTGCCATTTCCTTCTTCAACTCATTTTATAAAAGAGAAACTGAGGCACATGTGGTTAAATGACATGTCCAGGTCACACAGATAATAAGTGTCTGAGGCTAAATTTGAAGTCATGAAGCTGAGTCTTCATGATTCCACTATGCCACCTGGCTACCCAAGCTTTGAGGTTACTCATAGATAATCCTGAATTTGAAATTTCTGAATTAGAGGATTCATAAATCTAAAGTTCTATGTTCTAGAGCCAAGTACCAGCTTCTCAGAGGAAGATTTCTTCAGTGGTATGTTTTGTTTTTAAGAGGAAGAAGAGGACTATCGATAGGACTGCCCTGTAGCCAAAGGAAGAAAGGATATCAATTGGGCCCAGAAGATCTGGACCTTGCTGAACCCTCTTGAGAGCAGTCACTGAGCTACCATTCTTTTTTTTTTTTTCAAACATTTATTAATGTTCATTTTTAACATGGTTACATGATTCATGCTCCTCCTTTCCCCTTCGCCCTCCCCCACTCCCCCACCCATGGCCAATACACATTTCCACTAGCTTTGTCATGTGTCCTTGATCAAGACCAATTTCCAAATTGTTGGTAGTTGCATTGGTGTGGTAGTTTCGAGTCCACACCCTCAATCACGTCCACCCGGACCCATGCGTTCAAG
Organism: Gracilinanus agilis; assembly: GCF_016433145.1. Taxonomy (NCBI): domain Eukaryota; kingdom Metazoa; phylum Chordata; class Mammalia; order Didelphimorphia; family Didelphidae; genus Gracilinanus; species Gracilinanus agilis. The sequence goes on along the minus strand of NC_058131.1, from coordinate 171,542,004 downwards.
CAGTTGTTTTTCCTATATGTTTCCTCTCCTGCAGTCCTTCCTCTGAATGTGGGTAGC
>NC_058131.1:171473007-171537000 GCF_016433145.1 Gracilinanus agilis | reverse complement strand
CTGTGAATTATTCTTCTGATTACTATAATAGTGAATATTATAATAGTTATATATTATATATAGTGAATATTATAATAGAGTTCACTATAGAGAATTATACATAACATTTCTCTACATAGGAATACAGATAATTAGATCTCACTGAGGCCCTTAAAAAGGCAAATTTAAAAATTATAAGTTTTCTTTCTTTCCCCTCTGTTTCTTATTTACCTTTTCATGTTTCTCTCGATTTTTGTGGTTGGATATCAAACTTTCCATTTAGCCCTGGTCTTTTCTGTGCAAATACCTGGAATTCTTCAATTTTGTTGAATGCCCATACTTTCCCCTGGAAATATATAGTCAATTTTGATGGGTAGTTGATCCGTGGTTGCAGGCCCAGCTCTCTTACCTTTCTGAATATTGTATTCCAAGCCTTGCGATCTTTTAGCGTGGAGGCTGCCAGATCCTGTGTGATCTTGATTGGTGCTCCTTGATATTTGAATTGTGTCTTTCTGGCTTCTTGTAAGATTTTTTCTTTTGCTTGGAAACTCTTGAATTTGGCAATTATATTTCTGGGTGTTTTCTTTTCTGGATCGAATGTAGTGGGTGTTCTATGAATCCTTTCAATGTCTATTTTGCCCTTTTGTTGTAGAACTTCAGGGCAATTTTGCTGAATTATTTCTGTTAGTATGGAGTCCAGGTTTCTATTAATTTCTGGTTTTTCTGGAAGACCAATTATTCTCAAATTGTCTCTTCTAGACCGGTTTTCTTGGTCTGTCACTCTCTCATTGAGATATTTCATGTTTCCTTCTATTTTTTCAGTCTTTTGACTTTGTTTTATTTGTTCTTGTTGTCTTGAGAGATCATTAGCTTCTACTTGCTCAATTCTAGCCTTTAGGGATTGATTTTCGGCTATAATCTTTTGGTTTTCGGCTATGATCTTTTGATTTTTGGCTGTAATCTTCTGGTTTTCGGCTGTAATCTTCTGGTTTTCGGCTATAATCTTCTGGTTTTTGGCCATAATCTTCTGGTTTTCGGCCATAATCTTCTGGTATTCCTTTTCAATCTGGTCATTTCTGGTGTTCAATTTGCTTATCAGTTCATTTGGTTTCTGAGCCTCACTTTCCAATTGCAAGATTCTACCTTTTAAACAGTTATTTTCTTGCCAGATCTCTTCCATTTTCCTCAAAATCTCAGTTTTGAATTCTTCCATAGCTTGTGAGGAGTTTTCCTTATTTGAGGAGAGTCCGGATGCTTGTTTGTTCTCCTCCTCTGTTTGCTCGGTTGTCTGGATTTTCTCTGTGTAAAAGTTGTCGAGTGTTAAAGACTTCTTTTTCTTGTTGTTATTCTTTCTCTTCTGAACTTCCTGAGACTGGGTAGCCATCCTTAGCCCAGCAGCTTCTCAGGTTTATCCTCATGCTCAGGGTCTGTCCGTGGTCAAGCCCCCAGTGGACCCCCTTGCTTGATCGTCTGCCAGAGGTTTCTTTACAAGTCTCAGGGCGCTGCTTCCACAGTCATATACCCGTCTGCACTGGTTCCCCACTCAGGGTTTCAGAGCTTTAGCTCGTGGTTGTGTCTGCCTCCACCCACGCCTCCGCCCGTGCCTGCTCTCTGAACCCGAGCTCTGTGCCCTGCGTCTGCTCTCGGCATCCTGCTCCCGTGCTCAGATTTTGTGTGCATTCATTAGCTTTTTGGGGTCCTAAATCTTGCTGCTCTCAGGAACAGGCTCTGGAGCTGCCAATGACTCGATGGGTGCCCCAAACTTGCTCTATTTCTTTTTAGCTGGCTTTGGTGCTATAGGTGTTGTGTGTGGAGGGGGTGGGAGTGGGGTGGTTGCTCAGCCCGCGATTTAGTGAGAGCTGTTTCACCCCTTTATGGCATGGAAATGCCTCGATTCCACGTACCTTCCACGCTGTGCCCTGTTGTGGGGTTCCTCCATTCGTCTGGACTTGTTTTTATGTCCCCTTGAGGAGTTTTGTGTGTTTTGGTCAGGAGAGGTTAAGAGCTGCTTCTTACTCTGCCGCTATCTTAACCCAGAACCCTGAGCTACCATTCTTAAGCACTATATGCCAGGCATTATGCTAAGTAATATTACTGTGAATTTCTCCCTTGGAACAGGTCAAAGGTGAATGAGAACTAGCTGTTCAGCAGTACCACAAAGAACCTTTACTTTCCAAGGAGAATATAATGAAGGAGCTAGATTCCAAACTAATACCACAAGTTGAGTTCCAGCAAAACTGACTTCTCCATTCCTCACACACAGCTCTCATCTCCAATCTTCTTGCCTTTGCACTGGCTGTTCCCCATGAATACAGTCTCTCTCCATCCTCTTCTCTCAGAAATTTGGCCCAAGAGCCACTTGATACACAAAGGCTTTCCTGATCCTCATCTCACCCCCTTTAGCTGCTAGTACTCTCCCCATCAAAATTACTTTGAATTTATTTTATAAGTATGCTTTATGTCGAGATATACGTGGAAGTGAGGGAAAATTTGGTCCCCCACACAACACAGCTGGTGTCAAGGAATGCAAAGAGAAGATAAGGAAGGTAGTGAGGTGCTAATGCATTAACAAGGTGTTAATGCCCTCTTTAGGAATGTGAACACCTTTCTCTGAAAGCCCTTAGAGAGTTATATGAGCATTATATACCATTATATGAGCAAAAATTGGACAAATTTTTACAGGGTTTTTAAACAGCTAAGCTATGGGTTATCAAATCCAGGCAGACATAGAGGAGATAACCTTTCCCTAAACCAGAAGTCAGCAAAGGGGAAAGGGAAAATTTTCTCCTCCCATATCATAGGATATGTCATGTTTTTGATAATTAGAACTTATTATTTTCAGTTAACAAGCATTTATTTTCTATCTTTCCCACTTTCTCCCCTTCCCATTAGGAAAGAAAATATTGAAAAAATATTCGTAATCAAGTAAAACAAATTCCTATCTTGTCAATCTACAAAAGTGGGTGTCTTAATTTGCATATTTAGTCTCTTACCTCTCTCTCAAAAGGTGAGTAGCATTCTTCAGAAGCAGTCCTCTGGAATTGTGGTTGGTCAATCATGTTGATCAGAATTCTTATCTCTCAAAGTTTTTCAGTTTAATAATGTGGTTAATATAGTATAAATTGTTTTGCTGATTCTGCTTATTCCATCATACATCTGTTCCTCTATATTCTTCCAAGATTTCCCTGAAACCAGAGCAGCTGGGTGGGTCAGTGGATTGAGAGCCAGGCCAGTAGAAGAAAGGTTCTGGGTTCCAATGTGATCTCAAATACTTCCTAGCTGTGTGACCCTGGCCAAGACATTTAACTCCAACTGTGTAGCCCTTACTGCCCTTCTACTCTGGAATCAATACTTTATATCAATTCTAAATCGAAAGATAAGGATTCATAAAAAAAAAATTTAAGCTAATTGTATCTAATGGATAATTATTATTCAGAAATAAACTGATAGGGGCACATGACCTCTAGTTTCAGAAATACTGCCCTATAGGGTTTCTTCCTCCTAGTACCCAAAGTAGCAGCCATCCTCTATGGACCCAACCCACAAGTGTGAGTGAAAGGAGGAGTAGCTTAAAGGGGTCTTACATGTTCACATTGCCCCTCCCCCAGTAGAATGCAAGCTCCTTAATGAAAGGGACTGTTTCACTTTTGATTCTGTGTCACAAGCATTACGTATAGTACTTGGCATCTAGTAGCTGCTTTGTAAATACTTGTTGATGCATGAATGGATGGATAGATACATGAATAGTCAATAGTATGCATGGGAAAAACATGGGGTCTTTAGTGAGTAGCAAGTTCAATTCAAGAAATGAGTGTGGTATAATAGCTAAAAATACTAATGTGATATTGGGCTATATGGTACCCACACTGAAGAGTATGATCGTGTTCCCTCCCATCCCCATACTCTGCCTTGTTCAAACCACATCAGGAATATTTTCTTCAGTTCTGAGTTCTACATGCCATCCTGAAGCCAGGCAGGATGGCATGGGGGACTTGAAATCATGCCAAGCAAAGATCAATAAATAGAACTGAATAAGTATAGCCTAGTGTCATAGAGAAACATCTATCTTATGCAAGCTAGGTTAACTTTTCCTTAAAAAGTAATGTTAATATCATGGAAAAATATTCTAAAATAATTAATTAATTGATTGATTGATTTTTTTTTAAGTAATGTAATCTGGGGAAAGTTAGGTGGCTCAGTAAATTAAAAGCCAGACCTAAAGATGGGAGGTTGTGGGTTCAAATTTAGTCTCAGATACTTCCTAGTTGTGTGATCTTAGGCAAGTCACTTAACCCCCATTGCCTAGCCCTTACTGCTTTTCAGCCTTGGAACAATACACAGTATTAATTCTACAACAAAAGGTAAAGATTTAAAAAAATAAAAAAGGTAATGTGTGGCTTCATTAGTACTATTGTGCTATAAGGAATGTTGAACAGGGTGATTTCAGAAAGAACTGGAAAGACCTTCATGGACTGATGCAGAGTGAAATAAGCAGAACCAGGAGAACATTGTACATGGTAACAGCAATATTGTGGAATGATCAACTGTGATAGACTTAGCTATTATTAGCAAAACAATGATCCAAGACAATTCTGAGGGACTTAGGACAAAGAATGCTATCCACCTTTGTAGAAAGAAATGTTGGAGCAGAAATGCAGATGAAAACACACGATTTTTCAGTTGTTTATGTGTGTTTATGTTTGGGGTTCTTTTGTTTTATAAAATTGCTCACTTACAAAAATGAACAATATTTTGCATGATAATACATGTATAACCTGGGGGGGGGGGCAGATTTTATTGATCCTGGAAAAGCTCATGCCATTGCATAGCTTCCTGACCACCTAAGTACAAAAGCCCAGCTCATGAGGAGTCAGATTGTTCCTTGAGCTTGACACACGATTCAGAGATGCCATCAAAGTTAAAAAAAAAAAAAAGTGGGGGGGGGAGGGGGCTGAAACTAACTGAATCAATACTGTATCCTTGCTGAATACACTTCCTGTGCTATGGTTAAATAAATTTCTTCTGCATTAGATCGTCTATGAATGATTCATTTCATTCCAGTCCCAAATCTGAACCATCAGATTGGCCTGAGTCAGACCTCTCCCAGAACACCTGGAAAAGAAAAGATTTAAGGAAGAAAATGATAGCTTTCTTCATATATTCAAAGGGCTGTCACAGGGAAGAAGGATTAGACTTATTTTTCTTGACCTCAGAGGAAAGAACTAGCAGGAACAGATGGAAGTTGCAAAGACAGATTTCAGCTGGATATAAGGAAAAATTTCGTAGCAATTAGAGCTGTCTAAAAGCGAAATGAGTTGCCATGGGAGATAAGGAGATCCCCATCACTAGAAGTCCTTCAGCAGAATTGGAGTGACCCCTTGTCAGGGTTATTGGAAAGCTGATTCCTGCTCTGAAATGGGCTGGACTAACTGACCTCCAATTCCCTTCCCACTTTTTGATTGAGTCTATGATTTTCCATAGTTCCCTCTCTTCACTGGACAGCCACATGCCACAATAAATTCTAAACAGCATGAACTGAGGATGATGAAACCAAAGACACCAAAGCATTTTCAAATCCCAAGAAAAGTGTCTATGTCTGGATTGAAGCCAACCTTTCTTTAGCTCCCTCTCAAAAAGGAGAGGAGGACTGTCAGGTGATGGACACATCTAACAGCTCAGTTTAGGCAGTGTCAGAGTACCCAGTCTTAGCAAGTCTATTTATTGACAGGGTGGAGGCAATTTTATCAAATTTATTTACATTTTCCCATAGGAGGGGCCATATTTCAAGGGCATAAATATGTGTACAAGTGTGGGATAGTTTATCTGCCGCCACGACTAATCCGTGTGGAGTTTAAGTAATAAAGTTTATTAGTGTCTCTGATTTAATATGACACATCTCCGGTGCAAATTACTCTGAGATCATCATGTTCATAAAATATGACAGAAATCTTTTAAGTGTGAGCATAAGTTCTGAATTAATTTAATAACCTGCTTGGGGAAAGGCGCATCATTTAAAAGATAACACTATACACTTAGGTGCCTACATTTCTTCCCATGCCTATGTTTATAGCCCTGTCACTCATAAAAGGCTCCAAGCCCATTCTGGGAGTCAACTCTTTTCTTTCCAAAAGGCCTTTCTGTCCTTTGTCATCTTTTGACCATGGCCTAGAATTGGCTGCAATATAAAAGTAATGAATTCCCCACAGTGTAAGATCTTTGCTAAGCAGAGTCTGGTCGATATGGTAGAAGACATAGGATTTGGAAATGGAAAGAACCTTAGAGATCATCTAGTCTAACTGCTTCATTTTACTTAAAAGAAAACTGAGGCACAAAGTGGCTTACCCAAGGCCACCCAGATAAATTAAGAGCAGAGCAAGGACTGCAAACCATAGCCATCCTTTTCCCACTCCACACCCATTCCAACACCTCTGCTCAGCTAAAGACAGAACTGGGTTGGGAGAGGAGAGGATGCTAAGTATCACAGGTTTTAGCCTGTCTATAAACATTAATTTAGTTGCTGATTCTCTAAATATGAGTTGCTTATCCAAAAATCAATGGTTGATCCTACCATTAGAAGTGGTTGATATCAGTCTCAATATTGGCACTCTAAATGAAACCAAAAGACAAAAGGATGTTATGGCTCATTAGAAGAATGGTTCTTCTCAGAGCTTTGCTTATTCTCACCACTTTGGGGTATAAATCCAGGCCTCTAGGTCCAAAATTATGAATAATATAGCAAACTTTCCTGACATTATTTTAAATGGTTTTGTAGATTGGTTCAATCAGTTCATATGAAATTAATAAAAGACCTTGTATAGGAGTAACACTTGAAGGAGGAAAATGAAGGAGTTAGAAAAGTCAGTTTTATTGTACATTAAAGAGCTACAGGAAGCATCTCTTCATAGACAATTAATGATGTCTTACTACAGTGCTCATGATTATCATTTACAAGATTACCACCATGAAAATAATTGCAGCTTATGCACCAGCATCCATTGCCAAAGATGAAGAGGAAAGGGAAATTCTATTAAGAGCTTGATGAGACCCTCCAAACTAAAACAGTATGTACTTTAAAACTCAGCAATGTTAATTCACAGAGGTGAGCACAGAAGCAAATAATAAAAAATATACTGCAAAGTGTGATTCAAAAATAAGAAAGAAAAGAGTTTGAAAGTAGGCTATACAAAATCCTAAACCCATTTAACATGAATTCTTTCTTTGAGAAGATGTTTTGGAGTTGTGGGCATGACAAATTCAAAATAAAGTCATTAAAAATGAGATTGGTTATATTTTCCAAACTAAAAACAACTGGTTATTCATGTGGGAGTCATTTCTAAATCAACTGTCTTTGTATGGATAGACCACCAAACTAAAAAGATGGGAATAGGTATATGGGTATAGGAAATTCCAAGGTGAAATAGTCTCTCTTCGACAAAATAAAGATTAAAATTAAAAGATACAGAATGTGATTGAGGCAACACCAAACTGATTTATTTAAATAAGTAGTTGATGCTAGGAAAAATTGGAAATAGATCAAAGAACAGACATCAGCATAGACTATCACCATTTCTTAAGGAAGTTTGAGCATTGTAAATCAATGAGGACAATGTGACCAAAAGAGTTCAAATTTCATCTTTATCAACAATATTAGAATTTCCTGCCAAGTGGAAAGATATGTCAAGCAAGGAAAACATTGGCTCAAAGTATAAATTTGTTTTTAAGGTCTCACAAAGGAGGCTAGTAAAAGACTATTAGCAGGATCAAGTCATAAAACACAAGCAAATAAAAAATATAAGGACCAGGAGAACTTGCAGAAAGGTTAGAAAAGGATCCAATTAAACAAAATCATCTTAAGGGCATTTAAGGATGAAACTGAAAGGAGGACAACAAACATACAAAAGAAAGAAAAGATCTATAAACATGCTTTGTTTAAAATTCTTTCTCTGTCAGTTGTAAAGGAGCAACTATATTTAGACTCAATGATATAATATCTAAGGACATAAAAATGGCACTGAATAAAACAAGATGATAAGAGAAGCTGGATTAGAGCAAATAGATACAGAAGATGTTTGTATTGAAGGTAACATAATCTTGAGGAAATTAATTCTCACAGTCAAAAATTCCAAAGGCTTGGAAAAAATCTCAAGCTTTATTGTTATCAAAAAATAATAATAATAATAACAGAAGAAGAATAATTGGCCTATATGCTTACTTTCATATCTTTATAAATTTTTTACAAGAATTATCTTTACATACATTGAGAATATCCTTGATGAAAATATAAAAAAGGAACAGGCAAGCAAAAGATACTCGAAAATAGTCACATGTTTACAGTGTAATTAACTAAAAGATATGAAGAATATGGATATTGGCCTTAAAGCTTAGTATTAATTCTTTCTAATTTGGAACATTAGATTTTTGCCTGACATTTTGCCTTAAAGAATTTTCTCATACTTATATTTTTATATTGGTAAAAATCACTTTTCATTTTTCAGAATTTTTATTTTTTAATAACCAAATCTACCTTTTCCCCAATGATTTTTTCCATTTGTTTGATAGAGAAGAGATTAACTCCCCTTAACAAATGAGAAAAATATATTATTCAATTTTCGTCTAACATTTTTATGGCTCTCTTCTGATAGTTAACTCATTGATCCAGCAGGAATTTATTATAGTATATTGTATAGGAAAAGAATCTAAATTTATGTTTTACTAGATTGCTAGCCTTTTTGCCCAACAACATTTATGCAAAGATTATTTCTTTCCCTCCTGTTTAATATCATTATGTTCATCAAACACTAACCTTGGTACTCATTTGAATCTATTTTGGTAACTAGTTTTGGTTACTCTGTTTTTAAATTGTTATCAATAGCCAATAGATTTGATAATTACTCCTTCATAATGTGTCTTAAAGTCTGGCAAGACAAGTTCCCATTTTTCAATCAACAAGTATTTATTAAAGTCCTATTGTTAAAATGTTAAAAGGAAAATGATAAATGCTGAATGAGATGTGGAAAAAATTAGAACACTAATACCTTATTGGTGAAGCTGTGAACTGATCCAACCATTTCAGAGAGTAATCTGGAATAATGCCCCAAAAGTCATAAAACTGTGCATACCCTTTTTGACCCAACAAAACCACTACTAGGTCTGTATCCCAAAGAGATCAAATATAGGGGGAAAGGACCTACTTGTACAAAAATATTAATAGCAGATCTTTTTGTGGTGGTCAAAAATTAGAAACTAAAAGGATGTCCATCAAGTGGGGAATGCCTAAGCAAGTTGTGGTATATGGTTGTAATGGAGACCAAGAGGTGCCATAGGAAATGATGAACAAGATAATTTCAAAAAAAAACTTGGAAAGACTTGCATGATGCAAAGTGAAATGAGCAGAACCTAGAGAACATTGTATACTGTAACAGAAATATTATATAATGAATAGCTGTGAAAGATTAAAAGATTATCTACAACGATCTACAATCTACATCCAAGATAAACCCAAAGAGATTCATGATGAAAAATATTAACCACAGCCATAGAAGGAATTGTCAGAGTATGAATGCAGGGCAAATGATACCATTTCTCACCTTATATCCTTCATGAGTTTTTTTCTTACATGTGCAATATATGTCTTCATTCACATGAGAAATAGAGAAATTCATATTGCATGACAACACTGAATTAACCTTTATTAGATTGTTTGGCATCTGGAGTTGGGAAGCAAGAGGAAAGGGGGGTGGGAATTGAATTATAAAAGGTCAGAAAACAATTGTTTTAAATTGTTTCTATGGGGAATCTAGGTGACTCCAGGGATTTAAAGCCAAACTTAGAGAAGGGAGGTCCTGGGTTCCATATGATCTCTGACATTTCCTAGATGTGTGCCCCTGGACAAGTCACTTAAACTCCATTGTCTAGCACTTACCACTCTTCTGTCTTGGAACCAATACAGAGTATTGATTTTAAGATGGAAGGTAAGGGGTAATTTTTTCATTATTTCTATGTGTATTTGAAAAAAATAAAGGAATAGACTTTAAAAAAATGATGTGGTTTGTTTTTTTTTAAGTCCTTATTGTTTTAGTGGAAATATCCTTGACCTTGCATTTATGGAAGCTGAATTAAAAGCTCAATTCTGCCAATTACTATCTATATAACCTTAGGCAAGTCTCTTAACTACTCTGGGCCTCATGTTCCTCATCTGTAAAATGAGGAGTTTGGGGACAGCCTATAAGTTATTGATCTATGACTTCCTATGCCAAGAACTGTTTTGGGCACAAAGACAGAAAAGAAGCAGTGGCTGACCTCAAAGAGTTTATATTCTAAAAGGGGAAACTTTATATACATATTTAAGTATATACATAATACGGTGTATGCAAAGTAAATAAAAGAAATTTTGTAGGATGTGATCGCCTGGGGTGATCAAGAAAGACTTCCTTTAGGAAATCATACCTGAAGTGAGATTTTAAACTAGAGATTCTAAAAGGCAGATAGAGGTAAAAAGAGAGTATATTCCAGCCATGAGGTGGAGCCTATACAAAGGAAGAGATGGGAGATGCTGGGAGAGATGATATATGGGCAAAGGTATGCCAGTATCCACTTCAACTGGCTCTTGAGAGTCAATTGTCAAATATTTCTACCTCTGAAATTGGCAAATGTTACAAATCAAGTATTAATTTATTGTTTTGTTGATTTCTAGACCTAAGAAAATGATGGAGAAAATATTAATAAGGCAGTTTTAAACTTGAAAGTGTGTGAAGAGTAGGTTGTTAAACACTTGTCAGTACACATTTGTTGAGTGCCTTTTTATGTCTATTTTTGTAAACCATTTGCATAATGTTATAATTAATTGTTTTTTTGACTATTTTTTAAATTAATTTATAGCTTCATCTGGGACTGTTTTCCACAGTAAATGCAGTTCATTTATCTCTTATTCAATATCTATTTCTAAGAATGATTTATTTAAATTCTCTATTTCTTGTTCTGTTAAACTTGGTATTTTGTAGTTTGTAAATATTCAGCTGTTTAATTTGTTTTCAGAACACAACTGGATAAAATAATTTCCTTTATTTTCTCTTCACCTGTTATGATTTTACTCTTTTTATTTTTTTACTTTGGTCATTTTTTTATCAAAATAGCTCTTGATTTTTTTGTTTCATTAGACTTTTTTTAAAAACTGCTGGTTTTATTTATCATGTCAGTAGAGTTTTTTTATTTTACTTTTTCTTTAATTTTTAGAATTTCTATTTTGGGGTTAACTTTGAGGCTTTGTTGATAAAAGTGTTTAGAAAAATAAACCTTCCCCTAACAACATCCTTAGCTGCATCTCAAAAGTTTCAGTACATTGTTCATTGTTATCATTTTCTTTGATAAAATTATATGTTGTTTCTGTGACTGGTTCTTCAAGACACTCATTCTTTTGGATTCTATCATTTAGTCTCCATTTAAGTGCAGATCTTTTCTTCAAACTACACATTGATTAGAACTTTTATTATATGGTAGTCATTAAAGAATATATTTAATTTTTCTTCCTTTCTGTAATATACGTATGAGTTTTGTGCCCTAGAATATGGCTGGCTTTTGTAAAATTTGAGCCCCTACCTGGAGCTTGGGGAGCAGCCCCTTTTTCATACAGTCCAATGGGTTCCTTTTATAATCTTGTTACTTTCATAACTCTTATCCACTTTGTTATCAATATCCATTGTCCTTTGTTTCACTAAACCAGTTTTCCTTCTCTCTTTCCTCTTCTTTCTCCTCTCTTCTCTCTGTATCTATTTTTCTCTCTTTCTCTACCCTTTCTTTTCCTCTCTCCCACTCCACTTTGTCTCTGACTGTATCTCTGTGTCTCTTAATACTCCTTAGTATTCTCTGTTTCTCTCCCTACCTGTCCCTATCTTTGTCCCACTCAGTCCTTTTTTCTCTGTCTCTGTCTCTGTCTCTGTCTCTGTCTCTGTCTCTCTCTCTCTCCTCTGTCTCTCTCTCTGTCTCTTTCAGTCTTTCCTCTTTCTCCCTCTCATAGTGATCTCATCCATTAGAAGGTATGGCAAGGTGAAAAGGGTACCGGACCAAGAGAACTAGGTCTGAATTCTACCAAGACAATTCTTAGCTGTGTGACCAAGAAAAACCTCAACACTTAGAGCAAGTTATCCTATCTTTAAAATGGGTAGAGTTATACTGACACTATTAGCTCACAGACTTGCTAGGAGGAAGTCAAATGATTATGATGATGATTATTAGCCACCTCTAAGGTTCTGGTTAATCAGCTCTCTGCAGATTATTCCCAAATCTAACTCTACAAACTTAACTTCTTCCCTAAGCTTTCTTCTTGGCAAAGAAATTAAACACTAGACAAGTCTGTCTGAATGTCTCACGGATAACTCAAACCTAATAGATCCAAAAGTACTTCATCTTTTTAAAAGTGTTCTTCTTAGGGGCAACTGGGTAGCTCAGTGGATTGATGGATTGAGAGTCAGGCCTACAGACGGAAGGTCCTAGGTTCAAATCCAGTCTCAGCCACTTCCCAGCTGTGTGACCCTGGGCAAGTCACTTGACCCCCATTGCCCACCCTTACCACTCTTCCACCTAGGAGCCAATACACAGAAGTTAAGGGTTTAAAAATTTTTTTTTAATTTAAAAAAAAAATAAAAGTGTTCTTCTTCCCAACTACCCTATTTCTGCTATTTTTTTTTCCCTCCAGACCTTCCAGTCACCCACACTCAAGATCTAGGCTGCTAGATGGTACAATGGATAGTGCACTGAGCCTGGAGTCAGGAAAACCTGATGTAAAATCTGGCCTCAGATATTTACTAGCAATGTGACTCCCGGCAAGTCCCTCAGCCTCAGTTTGCCTCAGTTTCTACAACTATAACAAGGGGATGATAATAGCACCTACCTCCCAGGCTTGTTTAAAGGACCAAGTGATATGAAACAGTTTCCTTCCTTCCATATCTACAAGATAAAAATACAAATTCTGCCTTCCACAATTCATCCCCATTCTTTCTGGCCAATCTTTTCTAGTTTTATTATCCTTTCACTATCTGGTATTATTCTCCTTCACATACTTTACATTCCAACCAAATCAGGTCATCCATTGTTCCCCATTCTCAATCTTCCCTTTCCTACCTCTAGGCCTATTTGCATGCTTAAAATCTAAACCTATTGACCTCTTTCCCATCCTTCAAAGTATTAATTTGAAGCCTTCCTGGATCCCCTCCAGTTAAAAATGATTGACCTCTCCTTTCTCAAATGTCTCCTGTTTTCTCAAATGATTCTGTTTAGACTTTCTTCTAAGCCTTTAACAGATTATACTTGGTCATCTTATAGTTATGTGTATTTGTCTTACCTTCCCAAATGGGATCTGGTGCCTTACAGAAAAAAGGCATCACAACTCAGCTGAAGGATTCTTAGACTTGCAGTCAGACAGCATGATGCTTGAAGCGCCACTCTGCTATTTACACCACCTTGGTCACATTGGGAAAGAAACTTAAAATGCCTTAAAATACAATTTCCTTATTTGTAAAATGAGAGGATGGGGCTCAAGGTCCAATGATGATCACTAAAGTTCTTTCCCTAAATCCAAGATCCTAGATGTGTCTTCTTTCATACCCCTAATGCCAAATTCAGGGCTTTGCCCAGAGTAGGCACTGAATAATATTTACTAAATTTGAACTTCTGATTCCAATGATGTTTTTACTTCTTCTGTATTGTTTTCTATTTCTGCCAGGTTTTTCCTCTCTTCCCTGAGTTCTTTGACTGAATATTTGCCTTAATTTCCTTAGGGTATGTATTCTCTATCTATTCAAACTTTCCTCCCAGAATTCTTGAAATGCTGCTGATATTGTATCAGGATGCATTTCCCTTAAAGTTTGTCCCCTGTTTAATTGATATTCATACTATTCAAATGAATCCAATTCTCTTCAATTTTCTTATTTTTTATTTAATTTTCTTTCTTTTTTGCTTTTACAAAGGTAATCACTATGGGGCTTTTTTTTAAGAGTTACCATTTTTTAATAGGTAACAATATAATATGTAAAGATAAAACACTTATGATTTGTTATAAATATTTAATGAATTAAAATAAATATGCTTATCTAAAATAAACAAATTCTCACATTTGCTATATCAAAAAATCTGTTTCATTCTTCCCCCCCTACCCCTACCCCTCACCAAGATGGTAAATAATATGATATAGATTATATATATGTTATCATATAATACATATTTCCCTGTATGTCATGTCATGAAACAAAACATATTGCTTACATTAGAGAAAGATTCATGGAGGAAATAAATTGAAGAATAATATATTTTAATCTGCATTTAGACTCCATCTGTTCCTTCTATGGCATTGGATATCCTTTTTTCTTCATGAATCCCTTGGAGGTGTCCTGGACTCTGGCCTTATTAATAATAAGTCATTCACAGTTTATCCCCATACATTATTGTTGTTACTGTGTACAACTTTCTCCTGGTTCTGTTCACTTCACTTTGCATCGTTTCATTTTAAGTCTCTCCAGGGTTTTTTGTGATCATCTTGTTTGTCATTTCTTATGGCATAATAGTACTCCATTATAATCATAATACCATAACTTGCTTAGCCATTCCCCAAATTATGGACATCCTTCAGTTTCCAGTTATTTGCCACCACAAAAAGAGGTACAAATATTTTAGATATAGTTTCTATTCTTTTCCTTTTTCTTTGATCACCATAAGAAATAAACTTAATACTGGTATTACTAGGTCAAAAGATACATCCAGTTTTATAACTCTTTGAGTATAATTCCAGATTGCACTCCAAAATGGTTGGATCAATTTGTAGTTCCACCAGCAATGGATGTGTTCTTTTTTTTTCACATCCCCTCCAACATTTGTCATTTACCCTTTAATCGTTTTAGACGATCCAATAGGTATGAGATGATACCTCAAAGTTGTTTTGATTTGCATTTCTTTAATCAATAATGATTTAGAGCAATTTTTCACAGTTATATATAGCTTTGATTTCTTCATCCAAAAACTATTCACATCTTTTCACCATTTATCAGTTGGGAAATGGCTAAGATTTTCTATATATATATATCATCATACCATCAGTGAAAAGAGATCGTTTTTTTACCTTTTTTGCCCATTCCAAATTTCAAATTTGATTAGGGATTTTTTATTTGTTCTTTTTCTAATCCTTTTAATTGTATACCCAAATTTATTGATTACTGATATAAACATTTCAATATATAAATTTTCCTCTAATGACTGCTTTTGCTATATCCCATAAGTTTTTTTGGTATGTTTTCTGATTATCATTTTAATTAATAAAAATTTTTATTGATTTGTTTTTTTATTGACTTGTTTTTTAACCTACTTATTCTTTAAGTGTAAGCTATTTAGGAGGCAGCTAGGTGGCTCAGTGGTTTGAGCCAGGCCTAGAGATGGGAAGTTCAGGGTTCAAATATGGCCTCAGATATTTCCTAGCTATGTGACCTTAGGCAAGTCACTTAACCCCCATTGCCTAGACCTTATGGCTTTTCTGCCTTGGAACCAATACACAGTATAGAGTATAAGACAGAAGACAAATTTTTTTTTAAAAATAATCAAGTTACTTAGTCTCTAACTTTTATTCTGTGATTCCATGGTCCCTTGTTAAATATAATTTTTATTGTATTATGAAATCCTGAAAAGGATGCATTTACTATTTCTACTTTCTCATATTTACTTACAAAATTTTTGTCTTAATATGTAGTCAATTTTTGTAAAAGTACCAAGAAAAAGGTATATTCCTTTCTATCTCCATACAATTTTTTCTAAATATCTTCCATATCTTGCTTATCTAAGATTTTCTTTATTTCCTTACCTTCTTCCTTATTTATTTTTTAGTTAAATTTATCCAGTTCTGAGATCAGAAAAGTTTAAATCCCCCACAATTAAATTTTATCTCTTTCTATCTGTAACACCTTTTCCTTTTCCTTTAAAAATATGAATGTTATAACATTTGGTGCATATATGTTTAGTATTAAAAATGCTTCATAATCTATGGTACCTTTTAACATAATGTAGTGTCTTTTGTTTATCTCTTTTAAATAGATTTTTTTTCAGCTCTACCCCTGTCTGAGATCATTGTTGCTACCTCTTTTTTTATTCCTTTGTCAACTGAATCATAATATATTAATAATATGTTCTACTCATTCTCTCCATTTGCGTCTCATTTTTAAATGTGTTTCTTATGAAAAACATAGTTGAGTTTTGGTTTTTAATCCATTCTGCTATCCATTTCTGTTTTATGGATGAATTCATCCTATTCATGTTCAAAGTTATAAGTATTAGTTGTAAATTCCCTTCTATTCTATTTTTCTTCACTGTTTTTCCTTCTTTGACTTCCTTTATTTTATCCTTTTATTATTCCTCCTCAGAAATCTAATTTTCTTCTAATCATTATTTCCCTAATCCCCACTCCTTCATTTTCTTCTAAGCTTCCCCACCTTTTATCCTTCTCTTACCCTTCTGGTTGTTAAAATATTTGCCCTTCTATGAGTCCCTCCCTTATCCCATTCTTACCCTCTTATTTGTTAATATAAATGATCTCTATTACTCCCTCTTTTGTCTTATCCCCTTGTCTTCTGTTTTTCTTAATTTTACATACCCTTCTAAGATTTGCTCTTTTAACCTTTTTCCCTTGTCCTCTTATCTCCTTATTAAGTTAAGGATAATTTTACCCTTTTATGTGTATGTATTATTCCTTCTTTTACCCATGTAACAAATAAAAGATGGTCTGGAAGCTCATCACCAGATTTATAAGCATTTATTAATAAAGGGGGGGTGGCGAAGATAGATTTCAGTCTTACTAATTTAAGGTAAGATCAAGTCCCAGATTTCAGGCCAGCATTGTCACCTCCATGCTTCATTGCCATGCCACTTGCCAAGTGCCAGCCCAGGGAGTCAGTCTACTCAAAAGTAGAAGTAAAAAGGCCTTTTACTTGCCTTCCAGAGCTTGCCTTTTAAACCCCACTAGCTCCTCCCTCCACAGCGATGTTGCACATTGATGCTGACACTTGCCATGACACTCCAGGGCTCGACTCTGTACTCAGGATCAATGTCTCCTAAATAATTTCCTTCATATAATACTCGCCTCTGATTCTCTGGGAGACCAGCAGGTTAAGTCTCCCCACTCTTGTTTTTCCAGGAGATTAACATGTCATGTCTCCCCAAGGAATCATCCTATATATGGAGTCTATGCTTTTAGGATTTTCTCACCAGAGGCTATAAAAATAGAAAAGATATTGTAATTTCATGGTGGGAGTTACAACAATTTGGGGAATAAGAGAGAAAGAAAAAATGATCAATAGGCACATTGACAAAAAGCCAATTAGGAGGCACGCATCTTTGACATAAGAGTTTAGAATCAGGATAAATAGTGGGCTCAACCCCCTCTCAGTTCAGTTCATTATATTCAAAAGTTCACTCTGAATCTCCTGATGTAGTGTGTGGTTTCTGCAGGCATCTTTATAGCATCTTCTCTAGAAGATCCACTTTTCTGATTCAGGGTGTTGGCAATTATCTTTTCCTAAAATTACTTTAAAAGATCTTAAATTTGGGGGGAGGGAGGCAGCAGGGTATCTCAGTGGTTTGAGAGCCAGGCCTAGAGACGGGAAGTCCTATATACAAATCTGGCCTCAGATACTTCCTAACAGTGTGCCCCTGGGCAAGTCATTGAACCCCCATTGCCTATGCCTTACCGCTCTTCTGCCTCGGAACCAATACACAGTATTGATTCCAAGACGGAAGGTAAGGGTTTTAAAAAAAATGAAAAAAAAAAAAATCTCATCCTGTAGGAAAGAGATAGCCTTAGAAGTTTAGGAGATGGCTTGAACTGCATCTTGAGCCAATCTTTCAACCTCAGCAGAGATATTTCTAATAGAATCTATTGCTGTCATCATTCCAAAATTGGGTAGAACCACCCAGATAAACCGCTGTACCACTGATGAGGAGGCTACTGAATTAGGCCTTGACCTCTTGGTTCTTGAATGCTACCAAGTACCCAGATTCCTAGCTGTGGACTTGTCCACCTCGCCAATAAAACAGTCATGCACCAATACTGGTGGGGTAACATAGAACAAAACACAAGTACAATACCATCCTTGGGGAAGGGTAGAGTAAGCTGAAGAGTTATAGACATAGAACTACCCCAAGCCCATGAGATGAGCAATAGCAGTTGTAAACGTCATTTATTTATATATCACACCCTTTGTGTTTTCTAGCTTTGCCTTAGCACAAATAAATGTTGTGGTAGGGAATGGAATGATGAGATTACATTTTACACTGTCACCCATGTACTTACTACTCAATGGACCCTTACCTCTCTTCACACACAAGTCAAAGGTAAGCACATGATCAGTCAGAGGTGGTAGGACTCCCAAATATCTGAAAACCACTTTAGAAGTCCTGTTAAAATCAATTGAGATTTTTGGCTCTTTAAATTTTTCAAAGACCAATGATACGGGTTGTGACCAGCTGGACGGAGTTCATCTATCACCCAGATCTGATGAAAATAAAGTAGTAGCATTACCATCCCTCCATCCCTTCCTTTCATTGTAACATTTATTTCATTAGTGCTTCTTTTTTATATGAAATGACTATTCCAATTCATCTCTCCTCATTCAGTTTTATTTTATTAATTAACTCATTTTTTATATTCAGTGTGATCTCAAATCTTCTATCTATAAATACTTGTTCAAACCAACCAATTAATGATATCATTCTAATGGTTTAAACATACCATTTTCCCATGTGAGATGTAAACATTTTGACCTTATTAAATCCTCTATAACTGGTCTTTCATGTTAATGTCTTATGTCCCTTCTCATTCTTTATATAAAAGTACATTCAGTTCTGGTCTTTTCTTCAAGAATTTCTTTAAAGTCCTTAATATTTTTAAATGACCATTTCTGTTCTTGTATGATGATACTCAGCATTACTGGGGGGATTATTCATGGTTATAAATATAACTCCTTTGCCCTTCATGATGTTGTATTCCATGACCTTCATTGTTTTTAAATAAAAAATGCTAAATCTTCTGTTATCCTTATTTTTTTCCTCCATAATATTTTAACTGATTCTTTTGACTTTTGTAGCATTTTCTCCTTAACCTGAGAGTTACAAAACTTAGTTATATTTTTCCTGTGAGTTTTCCTGTTGAGATCTCTCATAGCTGGTGATAGATGAAATTTTTTGAAGATCTACTTTATCTTCTAGTTCTAAAACTGTGGAGAAATTTTCTTTAATAATTTCTAGAAGAATAGTGTTTAAACTCTTTTTGATTACAACTTTCAGGTAGTCCAAGAATTCTTATATTGTCTCTTCTCAATTTGTCTTCCAGGTCTATTGTAATAAGTTATTTCCTAACTTCTTCCATTAAAAAAAAAATTTAGCACTTCCTAACTGTGTGACACTGTCACTTAACCCCCATTGCCTAGCCCTTCCCATTCTTCTGCCTTGGAACCAATACACACTATTGATTCCAAGCTGGAAGGTAAGGGTTTTAAAAAAATAAAACTTTAATTTAGTTTTCTCATTTCTTGTTATCTTAAGAAGTTATTAACTTCCTCTTGCTCAATTCAAATTTTTAATGAATCATTTTCTTCAGTGAGTTTTTAGATTTCTTTTTCCAATTGGTTGATCTTCTTTCCTAATTTTCTACATTTTCTTACATTGTTTTTTTTTTTCCTCCAATTTCCCTCAGCTTTCTCATTTGGTTCTTAAAGTCTTTCTTAAGTTCTTCCAAAAACTCTTTTGGGGCTTTTGTCCACTTTATGTTTTCCTTAAAACCTTTAGACGTGGATGTTTTAATTTCATTATCTTCTGAATTTGAACTCTGATCTTTATTTCCAAAGAAGCTTTCTGTGGTTGGACTCTCTCTTTTGTTTACCCTTTTAAAATTTTTTTTAAATTGTTAGTGACCTGTTTCTTAATTGTCAGTTTTATGCAGGTTCTTCTTCCTGTGTGCAGGGGATATCATCTCAGAGTTTTAGTTTGTTGTTATTCCCTGAGTTCTCTGAGGGACTTGGTTCTCTTGATTCTTTTAATTTCTATATTGAAGGTTCCCAGGAATGCTATCACTCTCAACATTCATACCCACTGTGGTTTCTACAGAAACTATAGGCATCTTCTTACCCCTTTGTCCTGAATCAGCAATCAGGACCTCCCCATTCTCCCAAGGTTCACTCATTTATTGTATTCATTCTTCCTCTTCTATAGACACATTTTGATATAGTATCTAGTCAGCATATACAGTTCCCCACAGTCTTCTCTCTGGCAGCTGCTCATACTGGTGCTGAGGCTTCAGTCTACATAGCTGCCTCCAGGACTTGCCCTCTGTTTATTTTGTCCTTAGCCACTTAGAGCCCTCCTAGCTTCTTCTCTAGTTGTCTCACGGAAAGAAAACTAGCCACATTCAGAGGAAGAACTGTGGGAAGAGAAACACAGAAGAAAAACAACTACTTGAACACATGGGCTAATGGGGATATTATTGGGGATGTAGACACTAAACGATAACTCTAGTCCAACTATCAAAACAATATAGAATAAGGTCTTAATCAATGATGCATCTAAAACCCAGTGGAACTGTGCATTGGCTAAGGGGAGTTAGGGGAGTTTAGGGGAGAGAGAAAGAACACAAAACATGTAACTATGGGAAAATATTCAAAATAAAAATAAATAAATAAATAAACAAACAAATAAATAAATGAATGAATGAATAAATGAAGTTGTCTCACACTAGATGATTGCTTCTCCCCAACTCTTAGCCACTTTTGCCATTTTAAAGTTCATTCAGAGGCACTAGTTTTAAATGTTTGTGGGGAAATTTGGAGAGTAAGAAAATCTTCTGACCTATTCCACCATTATCCCAAAATGTTTTCCATTGCATGCCAAATGTTACTGTATTTTAGCAAGACCAGAGCCATCATAACTCTATTTTGGTGTGACAAAAAGAATATTAGCTCTTGAAGTAAAGAACCAAGTCGGAATCTGAGGCCAACAACTTGTGACATATGACCTTGAGAAAGTCACTTTTCTCCTCCCAGGCTGTTTCTGCATCTAAAAAATCAAGGTATGGGAAAAACAATCTCTGAGGTCCCTGTCCTTTCTAAACTCATCGATCTTATGTCCCTAAGTTATATGCATATAAATGTTTCCTCTCACCTTTGGGTTTCAGTGCTACAGACTTTCTCTTTCAAATCCAAAGGTTGTCTCCGAGTGTATAAAGTGTATAAAGAAGTATAGGCTATTACTAAATTTTCACAACCCGTAGAAGTCATCTACACTGTCTCCATCAACTTCTTAATCATGTGGCTTCCAACACTACCACTCTTTTCAAAACTTATCAATGATCTCTTCCTGGTTTTCTAAATCTAATGGCATTTCCTGTAATTTCCTTGACCTTCCTGAAAGGTTCAACACTTTTGACCACTTCTCCACCTCCTCTCCTAGATATCCTTGGTTAGCTACTATAACATTGTCCTCTAATAATTCCCCTCATGCCTATCTGAACAATTCTTCTCTGTCAAATTTTCCAGCTCATCACCCCTCTCCTCCAATATTTCCTTCAAGGCTCCAAGCTTGATCTTCTTCCCCCTTTCTTTATATCCCTTGGTGAATTGATTCAGCTCTGCACAGCCCTCTCATGAATCCCTAGCCCCCTTATAATTATAGCCAATTACATCCAGCCTTGAG
The DNA here is from genome assembly GCF_016433145.1 of Gracilinanus agilis. Lineage (NCBI taxonomy): Eukaryota > Metazoa > Chordata > Mammalia > Didelphimorphia > Didelphidae > Gracilinanus > Gracilinanus agilis. The sequence continues at coordinate 171,515,310 of NC_058131.1, read as the reverse complement.
TCACTCCCACCATTAACCACCATCAGTCCTACATTCATGATGCTAAAGGAAGATGGAAAATACCACTCAACCATCCTGACTGGATCTACTACAAATTTGTTACACAACCTCTACTGGGCCCTCACTTTTGCTAAGCATTCTAACATTACCTCCCTTATCAACTCACTATTCCACTCTCCATAGTGCCTCCTCTAAACCTTTTCATCTCTCTTCAAATCTCCCGAGGTGTCTCTTCCCCCTCACTCTCTGAGTTGAGAAACTTGCCTCAGTTATTTACAGGGAAAAAAAAAACTGAAGCCATTTTCTGTAAATTCTCTTTTCTTCCCCCTTCCTCATCTCCTGGCATTCTTTCTGCCACTATCCCTTTTCACCCACCTCACATGATGAGGTGGCTTTATTCCTAGCCAACATTAATCCCTCTACTTATTCAAGAGATCCTATCTCCTCTAACAAATTGCCTTTTTTGTCATCCCCAGTCTTTCACTTACTTCGAATCACTCCTTGTCTACTGGCTCACTTCCTATTGCCTATAAACATACCCATTTCTATCTCATCCTGAAAAAAACCCTCTCTGGATCCTTCCATCTCCATAGAACGTCCTCCATAGGACAATAATTATATTGTCCTATATCTCCTCTGGCCTTTGCAGCTAAACTCCTCAGAAAGGTCATTGACAGTAAGAGTCTCCATTTTCTTTCTGTCACTCTCTTCTTGATCCTTCATGATCTGCTTCTGACCTTATAACATCAAAGCTACTCTCTCCAAAGTTATTAATGATCTCTTAGTAGCCAAATCCAATGACCTCTTTTCTATGCTTATTCTCCTTGACCTTTCTGCAGCCTTTGGCAGTGTTGACCATTCTCTTCTTCTTGATACTTTCTTTTTTCTAAGTTTTTAGGACACCTTTCTCTCCTGGTTCTCCTCCTCTATCTGATCACTCCTTCTCTGTCTCTTCACTGGATGCTTTTCCAGATTATGGCTCTAATTTAGGTGCCCCTCAGGGTTCTCTTTTCTTTTCTTTCTCTACTACTTCAATTGGTGATTGTGTGAATTCCTATGGATTTAATTATTATCTCTATGATGATGATTCTCAAATCTTCTGATAAGACTTCAAACTCTCTGCTCACCTTTAATCTTGCATCTCCATTGTTGAACTGGATGTTCAATAAACTTCTTAAACTCAACTTATTCAAAACAATACTCATTGTCTTTCCCCCTAAACAACTCTCCCTCTCTTATCTTCCCTATTACTGTTTTTGTTTTGTTTTTTAAAACTCTTACCTTCTGTCTTAGAATCAATACAAAGCATAGGTGCTAAGGCAGAAGAGTGATAAGGGCTAGGCAAGGGGGGTTAAGTGACTTGCCCAGGGTCACACAGTTAGGAAGTGTCTGAGGTCTGATTTAAACCCAGGATCTAGTAATGTTTTTTTGTTTGTTGTTTTTAATTTTTTATTTATTTTAAAATATTTTCCCATAGTTACGTGATTCATTTTCTCTCCCTCTCCACTCCCAGAGGGACCTATTAATGTTGAAGGTAACACCATCCTCCTAGTCCCTCAGGCTCTCAACCTAGAAGTGATCCTGGATTTCTCACTCTTTCTCACCCCCATATTGAAGCTACTGCCAACACACCTGTGGATTTCATCTTTGCAATATCTCTAGGCCCCTTTCTCTCCTCTGACATGCCACTACTCTGATGTAATCTTTCATTACCTCATGTCTTGATTACTACAATTGCCAATAGGTGAATCTACAAGCCTCAAGTCTCTCCCCAACTCAGTCCCCCAAAGTGATTTGCCTAAATGCAGATTTGATTATGTCACTCCTCAATTCAATAAACTCCAGTGACTCCCTATTGCCTCCAAGAGCAAATGCAAAATGTTCTTGGCATTCAAGGCCTTTCACAAACTCCTACCTTTCCTATCTTCCTATGCCTCAGTACTCTCTGATCCAATAACATCAGATTCCTGACTATTTTATGAAGAAGACACTACTTCTTTCAATTCAGAGCATGTTCTCTGACTATTACCCAAGTCTGGAGTTCTTGCTCCTCTCCTCTTCTTCCCGACTTCCTTGGCTTCCTTTAAGTGCCAAATAAAATCTAACCTTCTAAAGGAAACCTCCTCAAACCCCTCTTAATTCTAAATTTTTGGTGTATCCTGCATAGAGCTTGCTTTGTCCATATTTGTTGATATGTTGGCTTCCCCATTAGGTTATAAGCTCCTTGGGAGCAGGGATTGTCTTTGTCTCTTTATATCTATGCCTGGGTTGCACATAAAAGGCACTTATAAATGTTTATTGATTGATTAATCATATTTTCCCTTGATGGTTTATCTCATCAATTGCCACAAGTCCAGTTATATATTGTCTATGCAAATGTCCTCATTAATAAGATAAGAACTAGACTTTGTTACTAATAGCTATGCAATGATTTGGGACAATTCTGAGAGACTTATGGGAAAGAACACTATCTACATCCAGAGAAAGAACTGTGGGAGTAGAAATGCAGAAGAAAAGCATGATTTATTACTTGGTTATATGAGTATATGATTTGGGTGTTTGGTTTTAAAAGATTATTACAAAAATAAATAATATGGAAATAGGCTTTGAGTGATAATATATATATATAATCCAGTAGAATTGCTTGTCAGCTCCAGGCGTGGGGAGGGAAGAGGAGAGGGAGACAGCATAAATCATATAACCATAGGAAAAAAATTTTAATAAAATTTTAAATAATTTATAATTATTTTGTAATGTAACATAGAATTAATAATATTTATTGTGTGTTGTATGTATTATTATATTTCTTATATTAATTAATACATTATATATAATATTATTCATTCTATAATATATAATATAATAATAAATATGTATAATAACTAACCTTTATGTCACAGTTTAAGGTTTGCAAAGTAATTTGCAAATATTCTCATTTTATCATCTTGACGATTTTAACTGCTATGATTATCCCCGTTTTATAGATAAGGAAACTGAGGCAAGCATGGGTTAAGGGACTTACCCTGGGTCACGTTTGTATCAGATAAGATTCAGACGCAGGTCTTCCTGATAACTCTAACATTCATCTGCTTCAAAGGATTTTCAAGTCATGAAACTGGATGACTAGAAAGACAGTGGTACCCTCCATAACATCTCACTTTTTTTTTTCCCCACTCTATTACCTCAAGCCTACTTGAGGCCCTCAGCTCTACTCCCCTAATTGGTATCTCCGCCATCACTTTTTCCTTTCCAATGTCCACTTCACCCAGCTGCCAAAATAATCTTCCTCAAGATCCGAGTATGTCCCTGCGTGGATCACAAATCTTGGGTTGCTCCCTGTTGTTTCTAGAATAAAATGCAAATTCCTTAACCTAACATTAAGGCCTTCCATAATCTGACTCCAACCTGTATCTCCAAGCTTGTTTTTCACATTGTGCTCCTTCACACACTCTCCCTTCCAGCCCACATACCAGTATTTATTACCCCCAAACTCAATATGCAATCTCCCACCTACAGGCATTTGCAAAAGACAGCTCCCCCAGTTAAAATATACTTCCTCCTCAATTCTGCCTTATCTCCCTTCAAGGTTCAACTCAGATGCCGCCTCCTCAAAAAAGCCTTCCTAAATACTCCAAGCTATTAATGTTCCCTCCCTTCTCAGAAACATAACTCCGTAATGTTAAGTGTCTCCTTTGCCCCACTTCACCCACTACCTTGTTTTATCTTAATCTGCGTTCATGCGGTGTCCCTTTAGTAATAAGAATTCTCCTTAAGGGAAAGCTCTTTTGTTTTGTTTTGTTTTTTAATCTCTGAGGCCAGAGAACCTAAACACAATGCCTTGTACACAAATTGTGTGTAGAAGTGGGCCAAGCATATCTGGTCACACCTATGATTGAACATACTTTGTGCTTAATAAATGTTTGCTAAAGTTGTACACAGAGTCCTAGACATGCTTTTCAGTGGGCTCAGAATTTTATGGGCCACCCCCATACCAGTTCCATAACTTTCAGGAAAAGCAGGTTCCAGAAACCTTAACCAAAGCCTGAAATAATCTAATATGTCTTTTCCCTGTACATGATCATTCCACTCAGCCCTTCCTATGAAGCTTTCCCAGACTCCCTTCCCTTCGTTGTGATCTAAGTAGTATGTGACACAAAGTCCTTTGACCCAAACCATCCTTGGGTCTTCCCTTGACCCCTCTCTAGACAAGACTGCTAGAGCCTAAAGGAAAAAGTAGTGGATATATTATGTCAAGCTATTTGCAGACTGTAAATGTGACCTGTAGTGCCTTTGTGATTTACAGAAATCACTCCCTTTCTCTGAGTTTCTTCTGTCCTAAAGGACAGTCTGCAGGACCTCTTCATGATCTCTTCTAACTCTATATCCTATGAGCCCACATATTTCAGAGAAATGTTCTATTTCTTGATGTTATTACTGGAGATGGCCTTCCTTCATTTCTTTCTTCCTTTTCTTTTCTCTTTTCTTTCTTCCCTCCTTTCTCCCTTCTTTCCTTCCTTCCTTTCTCTTTCCTTCTTTTTTCTTTCTTCCTTCCTTCCTTTCTTTCTTCCTTCCTTCCTTTCTTCTGTCTTCTTTCCTATTTTCCTTCTTTTCTTTTTTTTTCTTTTTCCTCTTTCTTCCTTCCTTTCCTTCCTTCTTTCCTTCCTTTTCTTCCTCCCTCCCTCTTTCCTTCCTTCTTGCTTTCTCTTTTCCCTTTCTTTCTTGCTTGCTTTCTAGCTTTCTTTCCCTTCCTCCAAAGGTTGAAAGAGGACTCCCAATCTTTTTTAAAAAAGAAGCTTTCATTGGCTGTAAAACATAGAACTGTAGCCTTTGTGCCAAAATCCTGTAAGTGGGGAGGGAAATTGAACAGGTGAGGCAGGAGAAATCGAAATGAAAAAGCAAAATAATCCACCCAAGTACTTCTTTTCTTCTTAAACCCTTATTTTCTGCCTTAGAAACATATCTGTGTATTGGTTCCTAGGCAAAAAGAATGGTAAGGACTAGACAAAAGGGTTCTGTTGACTTGCCCAAGGTCACACAGCTAGGAACTGTCTGAGATCACATTTGAATCCAGGACCTCCCATTTCTAGGTCTAGCTTTCAATCCACTGATCCCCTCTATAGCTGCCCCCAACCCAATTACTTTTAATTCAAACTTAACCCCTGATCAGAGCCAGAGAAGAGCTAGGAAGGGCTAACTAACCAGTAGAATGGAAGCTCCTTAAGGACCAGAATTGTTCTCATTTTTGTCATCCAAGCCCCTAGCACAGGACCTGGCACAGCCAGTGGTTCATAAATCCTTGACAGGGACGGAATAAATATTTATTAAGCCCTTACTACAAGCCACATGCTATATAAGCACTTTACAAACATCAGTTCATTTTTATCCTTACAAAAACCCTGTGAAGTAGATGCTGGTATTATTACCCCCCCACACACACCCCCGTTTACAGTTGAAAAAAAAACTGAATCAGACATGTTAAGCTACTTTGCCCAGAATCACACAGCAAGTGTCTGAGGCTAGATTTGAACTTATGTCTTCCCGATTCCAGTGGATACAGCCTGACTCTATAGATTCGAGGTCTGGAGTCAGGAAGATCTAAGTTCAAATCTGGCTGCAAATACTTCCTAGCTGTGTGACCCTGGGCATGTCACTTAACTCTGCCTCAGTTCCTAAACTATAAAATGAGCTGGAGTAGGAAATGGCAAGTCACTTGACCATCTTTCCCAAGAAAACTCCAAATGAGGTCAAGAAGAGTTGGATGCCATTGAAACACCTTGCCAGGTACTCTCTCCGCTGTGGTATCTGGCTGCTCCCTGGCTGAGTTGGATTAAATTCACCCCTCTCTGTCTAGAGCAGGCGTTCTAAACCTTTTTTGTGGCATGAACTCCTTCTCGGAATAAAGTTTTTAAATGTATAAAATAAAATATGCAAGATTACCAAAGAAATCAATTATAAGGAAGTCTGCAATTGCATGAAATTTATTGATGGGTCTAACAACAGTAATTTCAAAGTAATGATGAGTATAAATGATATTTCCAAATATTTTCAATGTGATATGGAAATATTTGTGGTTTCTGTCAGTGATAAAGTCACAGGTATTGCTAACACTTATAGCAGTTTGTTGTCTACATTCATAATTAAAGGAAATGCTAAATTTCAGTGAGAGGCTGATGAAAATAAATATGCTTTTTTTCCCCATTCAAGCTCATGGATTCCACCTACTGAATCGATCCCTTGGGGGTGGGGTGGGGGGGTCTATGGATCCCAAGTTAAGAATCCAGAAATGAAGAGCCAGGCCTAGAGATGAGAGGTCCTGGGTTCAAATCTAACCTCAGACACTTCTTAGCCATGTGACCCTGGGCAAGTCACTTAATCCCCCCATTGCCTAGCCCTTACCACTCTTCTGCTTCAGAACCAATACACAGTATCAATCCTAAGGTGGAAGATAAAGTTGAAGGTTTTTTAAATTGTTTTTAGAAATAAATGGGAGGGGGGTCAATTAAAATAAATAAGGTAAGGATCTTAAAAAAAAAAAAAAAAGAATCCAGAAATGGATTTTTACTGAGGGAAAGCCTGCTAGATAAAACAACCCTGCTTTTTGACCACTTTCCAAGTCTCTGATGCAAATCATGCTTCACTGTATTGGGATAATTGCATTCCACAAGAATACCCGTAAAATACTGCCTGGGCTTCTTTCACATTTTTTTTTTATTAATAGAATTTATTTCCAGATATCTCAGCTCCTCCCTCCCTTCCCCATACCATAGAAGACATCATCTGGCAAACAGATATGTATATTGAGATTATATCCTTCATGTTCCCACTTCTCAGTTCATTCTCTAGAGGTGAACATTCACAAGTTATTCCTCAAATACTAAATCTGTAGTTGCATTTAATGTTCTCATGGTTCTAAATGGCCATTTAGGAATAGCTAAACAAATTGTGGTATATGATTACAATGGAATATTACTGTGCCATAAGAAATGATAAGCAGATTACTTTTTAAAAACTTGGGAAAGGGGCACCTGAGTGGCTCAGTGGATTGAGAGCCAGGCCTAGAGATGGGAGGTCCTGGGTTCAAATTTGACCTCAGACACTTCTAGCTGTGTGACCCTGGGCAAGTCCCTTGACCCCTATTGCCTAGCCCTTATCACTCTTCTGCCTTGGAACCAATACACAGTATTGATTCTGAGATGTTAGGTAAAGGTTATAAAAAAGTTAAAATAAAGTAAAATAAAAGTGGCTAATGACTAATGATGATGATGGATATCTGACTTTCAGATATATTAGGAATTTGAGGCTTAAGGTCACACAATGGTCATATGTCAGGGTTGTTGGGAAACAAACATAAGCATTCAGACTCTAAATCTAGTGTTTTATTTACTATACAACTGTCCCCACCTTTCAAAAAAAAAAGAGTCTTGTAAATGGGCCCATCTGCTCATTGGCAAACAGTACATCCCCAAACACAGATAAAAGACTTACTTGAGACTTTTAAAAAAATGACCATAATTTTGAAAAATGTTTTTATTGAATTTAAAACATAGCACGTTTTTAGTTAGTCTTAAAACACTCATTTTTATTGACTTAATAGACTGAGTTAGAGAACAATGAAACTAATTAAAAACACACTCACTAGGTTTAAAAAAAAAACAGTGAAACTTTTATTAGCTTCATTGGTTTGGAATTCACTGTGTATTTTTTTAAACAACCTAGTTTGTTGTTGGCCTTTTTATTGGTTTATGAAAAGGGAGGAGGAGGGGAATTATGGAGAAGGAAGAAACAAAGTCTCTGGTGTGTTCTGACAAGTTTGTAGGTATGTATAGGATTGCAAAGATTGGGGAGACTAAGGCTTACCAGTCAAGAATAATGTCTCTACTAAACAGTCGGAGATGGAAAGAAGGGATGAAACATAGTCATATGTGGTAGGTGTCCTAATGGACAGAAATCTGGGGCCTGGAGTCAGAAAGACGTAGAGTCAATCCCGCTAAAGATACAAATGATGCACAGCCCCTCGATTTCCAGTTCTTTGCCACCCCAGAGAGCTGCTATAAATATTTTGGAACATATAGGTTGTATGACCCTGGGCAAGTCACTTAAGCTTTTTGCCTCAATTTCTTCATCTATAAAATGGAAATAATACTAGTACCTACTACCCAGGGTTGTTGTAAAGATCAGATATAATATTTGAAAAGCATTTAGCACAGTGTTTGGGGCATAGTAAGTGCTCTATAAATTGTTGTTATTATTATTACTATTTTGGAAAATAGATAATCCAGATGATTTGATCTTCTCCTTTCATTCATCCCATTCTTTTCTCCTTCCCACCCTCTCAACACCTACATATGATTTGTTTCTTTATTTGTGAGATAGGATGGTGAATTATCCAAAGTAATTATTTATATGGATATGGATATATTCATATGGATCGAATTATTCAAAGAACTTCTCAATCTCCATGCTAGGCACAGAGAGCAAAAGTGTAAGTAATTCAAGTGTATGTGAGGAGGTATTTGGGAGAGCCCCATACCCTTGGCCTAGTTCAAAGGAAACAAAGGAAATTTCCCTTCTCCTCAACTCCCCCTCTAAAAACAAAACGAAATAAAAGAAAACAAAAAGGGGGAAAGTCTACCCTTCGGTGCCAGGAAACAGAAGTGAATCAAAAGGGAAAGGAAGGGAAGGGAAGGTTTAAAGTAAAGACTTCTTGAATTGGGCTCTAATTGTATCCTGAGTTACAAAAGTCTTGCACCCTTCATCTAGAGTGTAAGCTGCTTGAGGGTGTACAGGCTCTTACTTCAAAACTCCATCCTCAAAGATTGGTGCTTTTGTCACTATGAGTCATTACTCCCTTGGACCCCTCCATGCCTCTGGAAATGGTTTTCTGAGTTCCTAGCCAAATCTCATTCAACCTGGTGTCCGGTGGTCAGACTTCTAATGAAAGGCTTCCTTGTACATTGACTGGTCCAATAAGAGACTTGGGTGAGTCCATATTTCTGAATCAATTACAAAATCTCATAGTTGGAAAGGACTTCAGAAACATCTAATCCAACCCAGTCCTGAAAAAAAAATAATAATGATAAAATAATAATAATAACATTTCTATAGAGTATCTTCCATACCATATCTGACAAGAGCCATCCGGTCTCAGCTTGGAAGCATCTAGTGAGGGGCTTCCTCAATTCAGTCATCCTTGCTAACATCAAAGGTGATAACTGACACCTTCTAGCTCTTTAAATGGGGTGACAGAGTGTAGAATAATTCACCCCCCCCTCCACTTGGCTCCAACCATTATAGGAATGGTCCCCAGCAGGTTCATAACCTGGAGAGGTTATCTTTCATGAATATGGCAAGACCCCTTGGATTGAAAATTATGATTCTCCAGTGCATCCTATTGGACTCAGTTGAGAACAGAGCTTTCCGTTCATTAAGAGAAAGGAACTTCTTGATTCAAAAATGACTCTTTCCTTAAAAAAAAAAAAAAAAAAAAAAAGGCCCCCGCCTCCATTGACCTAACAGACCTTAGAATGTGGATAATATATTGCTTCATCCTCAGGGGAGGAGGTGAGGAATAACCTTGGAACCTAAGTAAAAGAAACACTACTAGAAGCAGCAGGTCTTCTGGAGTATTTCTTTTGCTCTGGTCCTTCCCAGCATTCCACAAGGGCACCAGCTTCTTGCTTGGCTCTGCTCCCTGCTTCTTTTCCCTCCGAGGACATGGAGCTCTCCCTCAGTCCTACCTCTCTTCACTTCTGGGACAGGGTGCAGGGAGTGACTCTTCAACATCTCCTTGGTGAGACCTAGAGCAAAGACTACTCTTCTGGCTGACAAACAAGCAACCAAAGCCTTTTACTTTTCTTTTCTTCTCCCCATCCCAACTTTCCACTAGGACTTGGCAAGTATCCAGGCAGGTTTTCTCTCACCCCCCCCCCCCAACTAGAAACTTGTCAAATGTTAATCCAGCCTTCTTTCAGGAATGTGAGTCTGATTTCTTAAGGACTAACAAGAAGTAGCATTTCTTAAACATTTACTACATGTGCTAATATTTAGGAATAAATTTACAAGCAAAAAGGAAGACAATCCCTGCCCTCAAGGAGTTTATGTCCTAATAGAGAAGACAGAACCTGAAAGAAAGTCAAGAAGATAAAGGTTGCAGAAAGATGGAGAGGAATGATGTTCAGAGAAAGAACAAATGAAGAGATGGCTGGTCTGGGTACCTTCCTTAAATGGAAGTTCTGTAAGGAGTCTTCCACCTTCCACGGGCAGAGAATTACTGTTAAGGATTCTATTTTCATTATATAGGAATTATTTTTTATAGATCTGCATATTTGAACTGAGTCAGAAATTTCCACTGGTGATCCATGTGCTTAATAGGTCTCAATTTATACTAATTTTATAGGGTTGTTATTAAGCTAATAATAATTTTCCCTATAGACTATGTGCTTTATGGTCCCCATTAAATACCTTTCATTCTTGAGCAAAATTGTAGTGTTATTTTGTCAAGTTTAGCTTCCAGGCATTCCCTTGGCCAGTGACAAGATCTTGACAGGTTCAGGGTACAAACAAGCTCCATAAACAGAAACCATTTTCTCTGATCCTTAGGATGTTTTTCTTACAGATAGAGAATTTAAGCTCCATCAACTAAACGTAAACACTTTGGGAACAAGGACTTGTAGCCTTTTTGTCTTTCTATCCTCTATATCAACTTCAGGGCTTGGCACACCGGAGGTACTTAATAAATGCATGTCCAGTGATTGATTGATGACGTGGGTCTGCATTTGCCTTTTGCAACCTCTTCCTATTGTCCCTAGTTCTACCCTCTGAGATCAAATACAATGAGTCAAATCCCTCTTTTATATGACAGCCTGGTCAAATTCTTGACTATAGATATAAATTCCTCCTGCCCTCCATCCTTGCAAGTCTCCTCTTCCCCAGAATAAACTTGTACCAGTTCAAGGCCTTTTGCAATTGGAGTAACCCTCTGGACCCTCTTCGGCTTATCAATGTCCTTTCCAAACTGAACACAATAATCCAGATGTAATCTGACCCGGACTAGAGCACAATAGAGCTATCAACTCCCAAGTCCTGGACACCATGCCTCTCAATTCAGCATAAGATCACATTACTGTATTTTTTTTGGCTGCCATATCATACTGTTGACTCACAGTGAATTTACAATCTGCTAAAAACACACCGATACTTTCCAGATGAACTTCTGTCTAATCCTCCCTCCCCTACTTTATGCTTCTATATTTTATTTTTTAATTTAAATGTAAAACTTTACATTTATACCTATTAAATTTCTCATTACTGGATTATGGCGCAACATTCTAGTCCATACAGATTTGGCTTCCTGAATCGCTAATCAGAGCTATTATTTTGTGCATTCTGCAAATGGAATAAACATACATTTATGCACTCATTTATGTAAGTAAAAGGAAGAAACAGCCCAAGGTCAAGGATTGGAGTACTTCAGGAAAGACCTCCTTCTAAATTTATGTCAACCCATGAGTAGCTACTCTTAGGGTGAAACCATTCACCTAGTAACAGATTCATGTGTGTTATCTCTGAGAATAGAATAAGAGATTTTGTCAAAGGCATCACTAAAATCTAAGTAAATGTGTCTACAACATTCCTTTGCTCTGCCTTTATGGTCCATCTAGCTCTACCTTGTTAAAAAGAGAGAGAAGTGATTCTGTTATTGATAAAACCATCTTAGCTCTTTGTGGTTTCCGCTTCCTTTTTAGGGCATTTAGGAGGCATTGCACATAAAGCAGTGGAGGACCAGAGTCAGGAAGATCTGAGTTCAGATGCCGGCTCAAACATTCTTTAGCTTTGTGGCCCTGGCCAAAGCACTTAACTTTTCTGCCTCAATTTCTCCATCTGAAGAGTGGGGATAATATCACACTTCTCTTACAAGGTTGCCCTGCTAGGATCAAATGAAGTAATACATGCAAAGCATTTTACACCCTTAAAGTAATATATAAATACTAGCTATTATTATTTATTTTATGTTTGCTAACCTTCCCTTTAATAATAGTTTTTATAGTGTCAGAAACAAAAGTCAAGTTCGCTGTCCTATAATTTGAAGACTCCAACGTCTTCTCCATCCCACCTTTTTTTGGAACACTTGGGACTTTTCCCATACTCTATTCCTATAGTACCTTTCATGTTTTAAGTCATCTTTCAAATGAGTGACCAGAAGATTAACCTTCTGGGATTCCATCTTTTGTCCACAGAAACTCACAGTCTTCTAATAAGGTATAAGTAAGGGGCAGCTAGTTGACTAGGCAGGCCTAGGGATAGAAGGTCCTCAGACACATCCAGCTCAGACACTTCCTAGCTGCATGATCTTGGACAAGTCAATTAGCCCCAACTGTCTAGCCCTTACTGCTCTTCTGCTTTGGACCTGATAGATAGTAACAATTCTAAGACAAAAGGTAAAGAATTTTTTTTAAACAAAACAAATAAGGTGTAAGGTATGGGATAGGAAGGAGTACCAAACAAAACCAAAAAAAAAAAAGTTCAGATCTTTAGAAATGCCTTCATAACACACGAGTTGTCTTTTTACCATCTTCATTGCTATGATCTAGAAACATAAGTTGGTTGTCGTCCTTCATACTCAAAGAAGACCAAAATGACATCACTATGTTGGAGTCAGTTCAGTGTGTCTGACTGTGTGTGGCTGGTCAGACTAGTACGAGCTCTGAAGGCTCTTCCATAAATCTGGTACATATGACCATTTGGGGTGGAGCTATCTCTAAATGTGCACATCTTATGTTTCTTTTGAGCTTCTACAATTCTGCTTTGCTTATAGAGTATGGCACCTTCTTTGATGGGGACGTGCCATGATGGATAATCCTATGCCAGCATCTTCCATGTCTTACTTACACAGTTCTTCAGAGCAATCTTTAGACGGTCCTTGTATTGCTTCTTCTGACCTCTGTGTGAACACTTTTCTTGTGTGAAGTTTCTATAAAACAGTCTTTTAAGTAAATGTGTGTTTGGCATTGAAATATCAAAGCCGACCCATTGGAATTGCACTCTTTGCAGCAGAGTTTGCAAAACAGAACACGAATCTATTCTCTGTCACTTGTGCTACTTTTGGACTGATGATGAATGCCAAGAAAACAGAGATTCTCCACCAGCCAGCACCTCAATATCCATACATGGAACCACCAGTGACAACAAAGAGAAATTATGAATGTTGTGGATGGATAAATTCATTTACCTTGGCTGTATACTTCCCAGGTATGCCCACATAGATAATTAGGTTGATGCTAGCTCCGTGTTTGGGAGACTCTGAAAGAAAGTGTGAGAGAGAAGAGGTACTGGGCTGCCTACCAAACTGAAGGTCTACAGTGCCATTGTGCTGACTTCATTGTTGTAAACCTGTGAAGCCACCTCAATATGCCAGTTGCTGTGCCAGAAAATTGGACTGCTTCCATCTGAATTGTCTTGGGAAGATTCTGAAGATCACCTGGCAAGATAACTAAAGTCCTTCCTGGAACTGAACTGCCAAGGAAACATGGGAGAAGATGTCATAGTCTTGCTACTAGCAAGGTAAAGTAGTATGAGGACATTCAAAGAGAGCTGGGGTCTGTTATGTAGAGACGGATGCATGGAATCCCTGCACCCAGAATGGGTGAGGCTGTCCCTGTATCTTTGCAGGGATTCCATGCATCCATCTCTATATAACAGGTCTAGGAGACAAGCCATTTTTCCTCTGTGACCCTCAGTTTATTCATCTGCAAAATATAGATAATAATAATTACAAAGAAAATGGCTTGTGTGTGTTAAAGAACCAAAAAAATGTAAGCTGTTGTCTAAGGTCTTTAGGTAGGAATCTTAGCAGGAAGGGGATTCATCTAGTTTGAGTCAACCCCCTCAGTTTAGATGATGGAACTGATGCTCTGAGAATTGAGGTGACTTCCCGCTCCCTTTAAAGTAGTGATATCATACCTTCCACTCCTACCATTGTCAAACATGATATATCTTGAAAGGCGAGATACCATTTTGTTTAGAGGTAGAATAGGCTGACCTGTGCCCCAGCATCTTGAACTATTTTTTCCAACACCTTGGATCTGGCTAACCCCCAAATGCATTTCACCCCAAGCTATTTCCCCCTTAATTTTAAAATCCATTGTAGATTTCAAAGGAAATAAAATCCATATGTTTCTGATTCATTTAAACTCCACTCATCAAATCCTAGTTTTGTAAGAATCATTTGATGTCCAAGACTGTTCGCCTAAGCCTCTTGTGTTTGAACCGAGATGTAATTCACCAAGATTAAAAGGAACCTGAACCCCTGGAAAGTTCAAGCAGAGACTGAAACTCCAAACTGAGAGACGAACGCCTGTGGGCACTGTACTTGGTCAGTCTCTTCTCTGCCAGCCCCAGGGGCAACTGGAGTACTACATAAATCTGGGATTTGGTCAGTGTGAGCCCGGAATAGCCCTCTAAGCCTCCATCATAGATTGGCTTCCTGGTCTCTGGCATTCCAACCCCTTCTTTTCCCCTGGGGCAGCAGGCTGTTCCACAAGTATCTCAAAATAAGTTTGCTAAAGGAAAAAAAAAATTTTTTATTTTAAAATAAATAAAGAAACAAAAGTTGTTTCCCTTTAATAAGAAATCTGGTAGCTAAGTGTTATAGAAAAGGAAGAAGTAGGTCAGTGTGGCAATAAGCAGAGAGAGGCTACATATGGATATCATTGACAGGAGGCTGAAAGTATTTTCCTCCAAATCTTGTAACATTCATCATGGCGCTTTGTACACAGCATTTGTTCAATGAATGAATGAATGAATCTTGCATAACTGCTAAGCGGTGACATAGCTATGATTAGTGATATCAATCAATCAACAAGCATATGCTACGTGCCAGGCACTGTGCTAAGTCCGCGGAATACATAAAAAGGCAGAAACAGTCCCTGCCCTCCTGGAGCTTATATTCTAATGGGGGAGAACACATATATGTGGCCTGTAAGATAACTTTAGAGGAGATAGTACTAATAGCTGGGGGGAATCGAGAAAGGCTTCTTGGAGAAGGTACTGCTTGAACAGAATCTTTTTTTTTTTTTTCTTAAATCCTTACCTTCTTTCTTAGAATAGACACTAAATATTGGCAGAGGAGAAATAAAGGATAAACAATTTGAACTAAGTGACTTGCCCAGGATCACACAGCTAGGAAATATCTGAGACCACATTTGAGCCCAACACCTCCTGTCTCTAAGCCTGGCTGTCAGTCCACAGAGCTACCTGAATGCTGCTGCTTACACTGAATCCTAAAGGAAGCCAGAAATTCTAAGTCTGAGATTGGGAAGGAGACTATTCCGTGAGAAATGATGGAAAGACACAGAGATGCGGGGCAGCTATAGGTAACCCTTTTTTGCCAAGAAAACCCCAAATGAGGTCATGAAGTGTCAGACATGACTGAAAAATGACTGAACAAATTTTTGGAGAAAGCAATTTCAGTTGAAGTATGTATATAATCTATAAAATGCATATGGGTACTTTTCATGCTCTCTCTCTCTCTCTCTCTCTATCATATATAAGTATATCACTGTCTCTGGAGTTATCTCCCATATTCTGACTTTCACGGGCAAGTGGCAAGTTGAGTCCCCTGAAGGGCAGCTACCCTGGATATTCTGTACATGAGCACCTTTCTCTGAGATAACTCCTATTCACGAGCTGGATCCCCCAAAGAGTAGCCACTACCTCATGTTGAACGGCTCCCTGTGGGTCTGCACTCTGAATACTATATAGCTCCAGGGTCCCAACCAAATAATGATAATCACATTTATCTAGCACCTCCTATGTGCTAGACACTATGCTCATATGTCTAATAGTGTCTAATAATATAAATAATAATAATATGCTAATTACAAATATTCTTTCATTTATTTGATTCTCACAACAATCTGGGAAGTCAGTGCCAAAATCTCCATTTTAAAATTGAGGAAACTGAGGCAGGGGTGCAGTGGCTCACCCAAAGGTACCCAGCTGAATTTGAATTCAAGTCTTTCTGACTCCAGACCCAGTGAGCTCTATCTGCTTCACCACCTCCCTCCCCACCCCACTTGAATAGGGGCATGTTAGAAAGAGTCATTATAAAACACCCAGTCCCACATAAATTGGAGATTCACTCTCCCACAAATCCACACGGCATCCCTAGGAAGGGTGGGCATGGATTTAAGTAAAGTCCATAGACATTCAGCCTTCCCACAGAAAGTTTTTCCTGATCTTCTTGTCCCCTCCCCACCACCTATGAGAACAGATCTCTAGAGGTCAGGCTGGAGAGAGCTTTTCCAGGCAGGGAGATGGATGAATGAATTTTTTAAAATTATTGTTAATATATAACATTAGTATATTATAACATATAATGGTATATTATCATATATGGCATTAACATATATAACATTATATGTCATATATTGTTATATATTATCATATTACAGTTGTATATATTGTCATATTATCAAATATATTATGATTATATATAACATATTATCATATAATGTATACTATATTGTTATATATTACATTATGATATAATGTTATGTTATATATTACACAATATATAATATTGTTATATATTCTTTTATAATGTATAATATTATATTATCATAAGAATATAAAATAGAAGAAGAAGAATGCAAGTATGGACCACATTCAGATGGTATAGGGCAGTGATGGGCAAACTACAGCCTATGGGCCGGATTGGGGGGGGGGCTGAAATATTCTATCTGGCCACTCACATTATTCCTAATCTGACAAATACAATGAGTAAGATACAGTACAATGAAACTTCAAAAGGGTTGCCTTAGAAACAGACTGACAGATGAGCATTTCCTTTCCTTTGGCCCCCTCTTTAAAAAGTTTTCCCATCACTGGTGTAGGGCACAGAAGTATGGCTTTTTATTTGCAGTGCTCTAATCTAGCCATTATTTCTGGTTAGATGTAAGGAATCTCAATTCTGAGTTCACACAGGACCTAACACATAGTAGGAGCTTAATAAATGGTAGCTGACTAACTTAACGGACCAGCAAAAAAATTATTCAAAAGATAAGTAGCACAGCAGATAGAGCGCCGAGTCTCGAGCCAGGAGGACTGGGTTCAAATCTGGCCTCAGATCCTTCCCAGCTACATCCCTGGGAGCAAGTCATTTAACTCTGTTTGACTGGCCCTTGCCCTTCTGTCTTAAAGTTGTTACTAAGACAGAAAGTTAGGGCTTTTGTTTTTCAAAGAAAAAGAAAGGCAATAGGGAGCATGAGTGTGAGGTAACAGGGAGAGAGCAGAGTTGAGGGTGACTAAGTCCAAGCTTGGGACTGTTTCTGGGATTCTTTCTATCACAGACAAAAGGGAATCCTGGTAGAAGATACCAGGGAGGGCTGACCAAGAGCAAGGACAGATTGGTTAGACAAAGTGGTGGAATCCTGGGAACTGTAAGGACTCAGAGAGGAATCTGTGTAGCAGCAAGAGTGTAGGAACTGTCCCCTGAGGATTGCAAGGAGCCATCTGTTTTTCAAATTGCCCTCACCCAAATAGGGCTAATGGGCCTCAACTGGTACTGACAATTTTCATTTCAAAAGGGAACATTCACATGGCAGAACTATGTCGTAGCATTTGTGTCAGGCTAAGAAGCTCACTAAACATCATCGAAATAATAGCTGACATTTAAATAGTGATTTATGGTAACAACATACTTTCTGAATGTGGGCAAGGCTAGCCCGGGGCAAAAGTGAGAAGCAGATCAAGTCTATGATCCTAAGATCGTCTTCAGAGCCTTTTCTTTGGGTGCTCCCTCTCATCCCTGCCCTCCTGCACGGTGCCCCCTCTTTAATTGCTCCCTCAGGGATTTCCCAGGTGATTGACTAATGAGATTAACTAATCACAGGCTCTGGAATCCATCTCAGATGTTTATAGCTGAGAAAACTTTAGTAGATTCTGCCCCCACTCCCTCCCATCAAAGCTTTGCATTTTCCCTGGGCTCTCATAGCCTTCACATAGGAATATCATTTGATCTTTTAGCAGAAAGAGGGGAAATTATTATTCCCATTTCATGGATGAGAAAAACCAACTTTGGGGTGGGAAAATGCGGTGTTGGAGTCAGAAATAACTCATCCTGAGTTCATATCCAGCTTCAGAAATTTCCTTGATGGGTGGCCTATGGCAAGTCACTTAATCCTTTGCTCTCTCCTATCACAAAAAACATTGAGGGAGGAAGCAAGAAACTGTGTTATGACCAGACAATCAGCAAAACAATGAATTAAGTCCTTATTTGAATCATCTGCTGATTCCTGAGATTATAAATGCTCACCCTGAAAATTTAACAATCCTTTCTTAGAAACCAGTTCCAGCAAAGAGCCCTGTAACTGAGATAAAGAGGGCTTTTCACTAGTGGCCCCAAAGTCATCATAGAATAAGCGATTTACAGGTTGAAAAAGACCTAAAAGGCCATCTAGTCTAACTCCTTCATTTTGCAGATGAAGAAACAGAGGTCCAGAGAGGAAAGCTGACATAGGTGATAAGCAATGGTCAGGATTTGAATCAAGGTCTTTAGACTCCAAATCCAACAGTCTTTCCACTGTGCCATGTTGCTTTCCTGCATAACTCATATGGATAGATGGTTGCCCATTTCCCCAGTGGGAAATGTGGTTCCAATTCAGAAATAATGAACTTGAGCCTCGATATACCCAATTTTGTAGACTAGCAAGGCACTTTTCACTTTGTATTAGTAGAAAAGGAGGCTTAGAAACTTCCTAGCTGTGTGACCCTAGGCAAGTCACTTAACTCCAGTTACCCAGCCCTTCACTGCTCTTCTGCCTTGGGACAGATACTTAGTATCAATGCTTTTTTTTTTTTTTAAACCCTTACCTTCCATCTTGGAAGTAATGCTATGTATTGGTTCCAAGGCAGAAGAGTGGTAAGGACTAGGCAGTGGGGGTTAAGTGACTTGCCCAGGGTCACACAGCTAGGAAGTGTCCGAGGTCAAATTTGAACCCAGGACCTCCTGTCCCTGGGCCTGACTCTCAATCCACTGAGCAGCCCAGCTGCCTCCAGCCTCAGTTCTAAGACAGAAGATAAGGATTTTTTTTTAATGCTATATGTTGTTATCAAGAAGTATGCTACGACTAGCTCCTACTACCTCAAGAGAGCCAGAACAGATTGTTAAATTATCGCCATGAACATTTTCACCCTGGAAATTGACAATCCTAAAAATCAGAGCTTGATTTGTTGTTTTATTGATTCTCTAGACTTAAGAAAGTGATGAGGAAAAAAAACATTAATAGTGCAGGTTAAATGTAAAACCATGCTGATTGGCAGTTGTTTTTTTTTAAGGTAACCCTTTGTTAAACTATTACCAGCACATCCCTGGCTATTACTTAACAAATTATAAGATCTCAAGGCAGGAACCTTAGAGATCATCTAAGACAAAGGTAACACCAGATTCCAGAGGACAGCCCCATCAAAATTGAAGTGTGATTGGGAAATATTTAATAAAATAGATAAAAAATATCATGTCATAGATAATATTACATTTTAGAACTAAGTCAATATATGACCTTCAAGGGTCTTTATATACGGTTTATGTGGTCCCCATTTCTATTTGAGTTTGACAAAATTGATCTAGGGAAACCTCCCTATTCCCTACCCCTTCCCCATTATAGGAAAGGAAACAGAGATTTCTTCCCTCTGCTTGTCTTCCAGGGCAAAGAAAATCCAAGTTTGAGCTAAGTTGGCACATTTCTAATTGCTCCAGCTGGCCCTCACTTGACCTCTCTGCTCCCCAGGAATTAAGGTCTGTGTCTTTGGAGAGTTCTTCTACCCACACATTACCCCCACTCAAGCCATCTAACCTTGGCATGTGCCCAGCCCAGCCTATGGTTTCATCTTGCCATCTGACATCAACTCCAACTAATAACTGATACAGATCAAACCATCAAGAGGCTGAATGGGACACCTGAGACAGAAACAAGTATTATACCTGTATCCATCAGTCACTCAGTAAGTACTGAACTGGGATAGATATACCCCATACTTTCCCCCCACAAATCTGACTGCAGCCAGATTTGGCTGGGATTACTTTTCTGTCCATTTCTCTGTGCTGGCTCAATGGATAGAAAACCAGGCCTGGAGATGGGAAGTCCTGGGTTCAAATGTAGCCTCAGACACTTCTGTGACCCTGAACAAGTCACTTAACCCCCATTGCCTGGCCCTCACTGTTCTTCTGTCTTGGAACCCAGGCTTAGTATTGATTCTAAGACAGAAGGTAAGGATTGAAAGAGTCAGAGACACAGAGACAGAGACAGAGAGAGATCTCATGTTAGCCTGTTACCCATATTGGGGACAGACATATTCAGACATGTTCTATTTACTAGAGTCAAATCCCTGCCCCTAAGGGGAAATGGGACCCATACAAAGCAGTAATTAAAAGAAATTATGGGGGCCCCAGGGAAGACTCATCAAAGGGGAGAAAGGTAGGGTCCAAGGTATAATCTCTTCCCAGCCCTTAGCACAGTACCTAGTTCATGACTAGCACTTAATAAATGCCTGTTGACTGAGTGACCAACTGATCTAATCTGAGAGAAAGCAAGAGGCCCTACTCTGTTTATGGGGAATTCCAAATAGAATGAATGAGGCAGGGAAATGTCCAAAGCCAGGGAAGATAGCCCAGCATCAGGTAGACTCCATCCTGGAAAAAGCAGAAGTTTTCAAGGTCTTCCTTCTTGAAGGTGTAAGAGGCCACTGTGCTCACAATCTCCTTCTTGGTTCTGTGGCACTGGTGCTGCCCATGGTCCCAAGGAAGGCAGACTTCATGGAGGAAGTAAGCCTTGAGCTGGATCTTGAAGGATGAGTTGGATTTAAATAGGTAAAAAGGAGAGAGAAGACATTCCAGGCAAGAAAACATCCAGCAGAAAAGGGCTAGAGATAGTTTTGAATTATACATCAAGAGAACTGTCTGGAATAGAGTTAATGGTATATATTGGGTACATGAGGGCAGTTAGATAAAAGTTAGATAAAGGCAGTGGATAAAGTACTGGGCCTGGAGTCAGGAAAACCTGAGTTCAAATCTGGCCTCAGATACTAACTGTGTGACTCCAGGCAAGTCCCTTCACCCTGTTTGCCTCAGTTTCTTCATATGTAAAATGAACTGGAGGAGGAAATGGCAAACCACTCCAGTATTTTTGCCAAGAGAACTCCAAATGGGGTCATGAAGAATTGGATGGTCTGAACTGACTGAACAAGAACAATCGATTAAGAAATAGTGGGAGATAAAGTTAGATGGGGAAGGGGGGGGGGAGATTAGTCCAATTATGAAGGGCCTTCAAAGACCAAGAAAGGGATATGGACTTACAACTGGTAAAAGGAACACATTGGAAATTTTTGAGAAGTCTAGCACAAGAGAGCGCAAGGAAAGAAGTCGTTTGGGAAGTTTAGCTTGGGAGTGTGTGCACGATAAATTGGAGAGAGGGAGAAACTAGGGGCAAAGACATGGGCCCAGAGGCTGGATAAGAGATATATGGGAAGCTGTGTGAGGCCATTGCTCTGTAGACCTTCAACTTGATGTGGAGTTTGATAGCATGTTAATGCCACACTGTCAGCTCATCCCCCAGACCTGCTAGTCTCCCCAAACCAGTTTTCTGTTTCTTAGCATATCAGTATATCATCTGTCAATGTACTAAAGGGTGGTTGGATTCAGTGAAAGCGTTAAGCTCCATATCTCTGATGGAGATCTGGAGTCTGTGAGAATTTCCCTGGCGAAAGCTGATATGCCTCCATCTTCTTCTTTAGATTGACTGTCAATCATTCAATCCTTCTACAACCATTTATGCCTACCTAGGGCAAACTATGTGGAAAGAACTGGGGCCCATACAAAAATAAACTGTTTTGTTATGTGTAAGATAGAATATAAACTACTCAGTCTGGCGTTTAAAGACTTTCCTAGCCTGGCTGTAATCTACCCTTTGAGCCTTATTTTCATCATGTGGCTCCTCTTCACACATTCTATGTTGTCCCCAAATTGGACATACTAACTATACCCAATCTTGCTTTGCCTTCTCCCACCTTTGGTTATTTGCAGAGGCCTGAATCTAGAATACCCTTCCCAAACATCTCTCATTTTATTACGTCTTCCTTCTAAATACCTAGCTCAAACATAATCTCCTCCAAGAAAGTTCCCTTAATCTTTCAAGCTAAAAATGGCCTCTCCCCTTCCTCAAATATTCTTGGAATTCTTTTTATCTAGAGCTCTCCTTTTCCCTTATCACATTGTATTTTACTGTCTCCTACCTAGTTGTGTTCCTCTTCTCCTGCCCACCCCTTGAGCAAAAGGATAAGGATTCAGAGTCACAAAGGTCTTAAAGATCATCTAATCCAGTGGTTCCCAAACTTTTTTGGCCTACCGCCCCTTTTCCAGAAAAAATATTACTTAGCGCCCCCTGGAAATTAATTTTTTTAATTTTAATAGCAATTAATAGGAAAGATATATGTATTAATTTTTCTACCTTTTTCATAAAATATAGTAAAGAAAGGTGTAAATTAGAAACATTGAACTTCAACATTATGAAACTATTTATTGAACTCAGAATAGAATGTAATACAAAAAAAGTTAAAGCATTCGAAATCATCTTAATGAGACGGATGAACCTGGTGTGCTGCTACCAATTTAGTAATCCTCGGCTCTATTTTGGTCAGCAGTAATCTTAAATTATGCAACTGACTATTTGCAACTGGTTTCTTTTTTTTTGTTAGTGTTAATAAATTGGTTGCCGCACTGAATCCACGTTCCACTAAATATGATGAAGGAAATGCAATTAAGAACTTTTGAATTACAGCCCATGTTTCAGGATAAGCCCTAGGGATCTCCTTTTGCAAATGCACCTGTGGCCATCACCGACTCCCTGGATCACTGCAGCACCCACCAGGGGGCAGTGGCACCCACTTTGGGAATCACTGATCTAATCCAACTCCCTCACTTTATAGATAGCCCAGAGATAGGAAGAGATTTGCCTAAGGTCATAGTTAAAGAATTGCATCCAAGGGATTGGATAGCATTTTTTACCTTTGTATCCTCAGTGACTAGCACAGTACCTAGCACACAAGAGGGGATGATTAAATGGTTCATCTTTCCCATCATAGGTTCATCATAGGAAAATGCCTTGACTTGAACCTAAAACTTAAAAAAAGTGAGGCTGAGCTGTACAAAGTCCTCAGCCTCACTCTCTTCCAGAATCATCATAGTCCAGTGATAAGACAAAAGTCATTATGACTATCAATGGCCCAAGTTGTACTAGATGACTTTGGCCTCTTCAGTATCTGCTTCAGCTGCCCTTGTGGCCTTTGGAACAAATTGTTCTTTTCCATCCATTCACATACCCTGGTAGACAGCCTTAACTCACTAATGGGTTTGTGACCTAGTGCTGGAAAGTCCAGGTATGTCAATTGACAAAAAAATGTGCTTGGTCTTTCAAAGTATTATTGAATTCTGGTCCTTCTAGTTAGTCTAATTTCCCTACTTCAATAAATATTTCTTGAATTGATTTAAATTGAATAATGAGTAAAATGCCTATACACTTTGAGAATTTCTGTTGCTAGTCATATACCTTGACCGAGTCAAAGCCTGAGAGAAAGATCCAGATTTTGCTAAGATATTTATGGCTTTACTTTTTGAGGCAGCAGAAAAGTGGGAATAAGTAGACTCCATTGACTGGGGAACAGCTAAACAAACTGTGGTACATGAATGTCATGGAATATTATTACGATGTAAGAAATACCAAATATGGAGAATTTAGAGAGGCATAGGAAGACCTTTAAAGACTGATGCAAGGCGAAATTAGCACATCCAAGAATGCAACATCTACAATGACCCAAAAAAAAAAAGTTAAAGAGTAATAACAAAAAATATAACTATAAAATTAATAATAGAGCAGAAGAAGGAGTTGAGAAAATGAACCTCCTTCTGTTCTTTGCAGAGGTGATACGCTCTGGGTCTGAAATGTTTCCAGGAGCAGGAGACATCGAAAGTGTTTAGATG
Organism: Gracilinanus agilis; assembly: GCF_016433145.1. NCBI lineage: Eukaryota > Metazoa > Chordata > Mammalia > Didelphimorphia > Didelphidae > Gracilinanus > Gracilinanus agilis. The sequence goes on along the minus strand of NC_058131.1, from coordinate 171,491,279 downwards.
GTGAGCTCAGAATGGGGTTGCTAACTAGACACAGGCTAGGGGGAGCAGAGAAGATAACTTGAGGCTCTTGGGGCAGTAAGGGACCTCAGTCTAGCCTACCACACCATCCTGACCCCTTCTCTATTCACCCAAGGAAAAACACTTTCTCCTATCAGTCAACCTCCTCAAATACTTGCTTTTTCCCTTGTGCTTTTCAGCTGCTAAATATAGCACCTGGAATATGGTGAGGAGGAAAGGGGTTGGGTTTTTGTAATATTTCACTTTCATTTCTTTTATCTAAAATGCTTATATAAATCTTAGTGGTCATTTAATACTGAGCCAGTTTTGCTATTGCATGCACAGCCTGAGAGAAGGAAGAAGGAATTTTCCCTTGGAAAAAAATAGGAGAAATATTTGTCTAGCACAGGTTGGGTTGGCAGGAGAGACAGACAGATGGGCCCAGAGAAATTGAGAGACAAAGACAGAAAGACAAAAGGAGAGACAGAGGGACAGAGAGAGGGGGAAGGGAGAAAAACAAAGTAGGAGAGAGGCAAAGAGAGATAGAGAAGAATAATAGAGAGAAAGTAACAGAGGGGAAAAGTGAAGGAGAAAGATTGAGAGAAGAAAAGACAGAGATAGGGCAATTAAGTGGCTCAGTGGATAGAGAGCCAGGCCTGGAGTCCAAAAGTCCTGGGTTCAAATCTGACCTCATACACTTCCTATCTGTGTAACCTTGGCAACAGATACTTAGAATGGATTCTAAAACAGAAGGTAAGGGTCTTTGGGTGCGTAGACATGGAGGGCCCTGGCTCCACTCATGAGCTCTTACTGGCACTCAGCTAGATGAAGAAAGGAAAGCACAGAGCCAATAAGGGATTTGACCCAGGTCACCCAGCTAATAAATGTTCATGCCAAGGTACCAGTCTCCTAATTCCAAGACCAAAGCTGTGAGCTTTTCACTACATATGTTGAAAGAAAGAATAAGTAGGTTGAGAGTCTTAATGAACTTTTTCTTTAAAAAAAAAAGAAGTTTGCTATTTTTCTTAAAATTTATTTTTGTTTCCCAATGACTCTCTCACCCCCTAATAGAACCCTTCTGTGTAACAAATAGTTCAAGCCTATCAGCACAACAGCCAAGTCTGACAACATGCACCTCATTCCCTACCTATAATCCACCACCCCTTTGACAAGAGGCAGGAGGCACGCTTCTCTGACAATCATCTGAGGACACAATTGGGCACTGCACAGATCAGAGTTCTGAAGTCTTTCAGTGTCACTTCCCTTTGCATCACTGAGGCAACCCTGTGAATTGTTCTCCCGGTTCTGCTTACTTTACTCTGCTTCAGTTCATATAAATGGATGAGTATTGTTGGATTAAGTCTTCTGCCCAAAGACAGAGAAAGAAAGCAAGTAGGAGAAAAAGTTGGGGGCATGGGGGTGAAGGGGGATATCAGGCACTGGTCTCCATAACTAAATTTTCTATGGGGGCGTTTTCCATTTGCCCACTTATTCCTTGGTTAATTGAAAGGGGGAGGTGAGGGCAATAGGAGAAGCTATTTATAAGTTTATCTAAAGATTATCTAAAGAATTTTTTCTCTTTCCAAAGCAAAGTTTATTAGACCTTTGGGATAAAAGAAAAACTGTAGATGCAATAGAGAAAGAGGTTTTCTGATGCCTCCTTTTCTCTACACTCTTGGTATCCTTTGGGATTAAAAATTTGCTGCTCCAGGCCTCAAGCCACCTCTGCATCTGGAAAAAAAGAAGGCATGTGATGACCCTTTCTTAACATGGAAAATCACATGTCAGGATTGGGCCTTGGGGCTCTTCTGGTGTCAGGGAAAAGACTGCCTTTCCTGCCTTTAAAAAGCATGCCTTGTTCCTCCAGATAGGATACCTGACCTCTCTCCTCCCCTCGCTTTCTGCAGTGTCACCTCCTCTTCTCTCCCTATCCTTTGAGCCCAGGGTACTGCTTCCCTCACACCCCTCGCCATCTCTTTCTGGTCTGCAAGGCCAGAAGCCAGCTTTCTGTTCTCAGGGGCAGAAAGGACCTACAAACCCCCAAGCCTGGGAGAAAGGCCCTAGAACAAAGTGTTACTTGTGGAACGAGCTCAGTAGAGTGGCTGAACTTGACCCATCACTCCATCTCTCATTTTTTTACTGGGGGAAAAAAAAAAAAAAACAAAAGTTCTTTCTCTAATCATTCCACATATTTCTATGATGTTTAAAGGTTTACAAAGCACTTCCTTATTAACTTCTCCATGAGGCAGGTTCACAGAATTTAAAGAGTCCTAGGATCAAGAATTGGGAAGGACCTTAGGGATCATTCTAAAACAACTCCCTAAGCTTAGTGATGAAGAAACTAGGATCCCTAGATGTGAAGTGACTTACCCAAAGGCTCATGAACAGTAAACAGTCGAGCTACGATTTGAATTCAGGTCCTTCCTCACTCCAGACCCAAAGTTCTTCTAGTTATACCTCCCTACTACGAGGACAATTATCTCCATTTTCTGTAAGAAGAAACTGCAGTTCAGGGAAATGTAAATGCCTTACCCAGGGTTACTTAGCTGGGCTTAATGTCTGGAGCACATCTCAGGTCTTATCTGGGAGACCTTGACATTTCTTACCTCTGGGGCTTTGTCCCAGCCTCTCCCTCCGTTTTTCCCTGCCTGCTCTCTCCGTCATCTCCCTGTCACTGTCTCTGTTCCCTCTGTTCTCTCTGCCTCACTCTCTCTTTCTCTCCCTCTTTCAGACCATGCCTTTGGGCTGCTTTAATCCCGATCCAGGTGGCTGTGATCCAGTACAGGATTTACGGTGCCCTGACCCTGAGCTGTCAAGAAGGAACAGCCAGATTAATGGGGTGGGCGGGCTGGGGTAATAATCGTTTGTTTGATGTGACAAGGCTGATAGGCGTTGATTTACTTACAGACTGATGGGCTTTTAATTGAGCACCTCCATCCCAGTCACTTCAAAGGCAGGGGAAGTTGACAAGGGGCCCCTTTCACTGAGAGTTCCCAGTGACTGACAGGCCCAGGATGCTGAGGCTCCCAGGCTCCACCGCGATTGGTCCGAGGCAACCCCTTGGAGTGGGAGGTGTGCCTTGCCCAGCATTTACCCAGGGCCCTCTGGCAAAGTGAAACATTTTCTGTACAACTCAGCAATGGCCTTTTGTCTGCTGCCAAGGGGGGGCAAACCCAGCTCAGAAGGCCCCCACATCTCCCGGAGGGGGAAAGGGATGAAGAGGACCAGGAAAGGCACAGGGCTGGGTCTGGGAGAAGGAGGAGGCAGATTGGGAAAAGGAGCTGGGAAGACTTATTTTACTCTGTGTGGTCACATTGAAAAAAGATACTTTTAAAAATCACCTCTTCCTCCTCTTTTATTTCTCTAACCTTATTTTTCTCCTCCTTCCTTCCATGTCCTTCTTCTCCTCTCTATTTCTCTGTTTTTCTCCTCCTTCCTTTCATATCCCTCTTATTCTCTTTTATTTCTCTATTTTTCTCCTCCTTCCTTCCATATCCTTCTCCTCCTCTTGTACTTCTTTATTTTTCTCTTCCTTCCATATTCTTCTCCTCTTTTACTTCTCTATTTTTCTCTTCCTTCTATATCCTTCTTTTCCTCCTCTTTAATTTCTCTATTTTTGCTTCCTTCCATATCCTTCTTCTCCTCTTTTGTTTATCTCACCTTATTTTTCTCTTCCTTCCTTCCATATCCTTCTTATCCTTCTCTTTTATTTCTCTATTTTTCTCCTCCTTCCTTCTATGTCCTTCTCCTCCTCCTCTTTTACTTCCCTGTTTTTCTCTTCCTTCCATATCCTTCTTCTCCTCTTTTACTTCTCCATTTTTTCTTCCTTCCATATCCTTCTTCTCTTCTTTTGCTTCTCTATTTTTTCCTTCCATATCCTTCTTCTCCTCTCTTATTTATCTCACCTTATTTTTCTATTCCTTCCTTCCATATTTTTATCTTCTCTTTTATTTCTCTATTTTTTCCCCTCCTTCCTTCCATATCCTTCTTCTCCTCTTCTTTTACTTTTCTGATTTTCTCTTTCTTCTATATCCTTCTTCTCCTCCTCTTTATCTCACCTTATCTTTGTTTTCCTTCCTTCCATATCCTTCTTATCCTCTTTTATTTCTCTATTTTTCTCCTCCTTCCTTCCATGTCCTTCTCCTCATCAATTTATCTCACCTTATTTTTCCTCTTCCTTCCTTCCATATCCTTCTTATCCTTCTCTTTTATTTCTCTATTTTTCTCCTCCTTCCTTCCATATCCTTCTTTCAATTCTCTATTTTTCTCCTCCTTCCGTCCATGTCCTTCTCCTCCTCATCAATTTATCTCACTTTATTTTTCCTCTTCCTTCCATAGCCTTCTTATCCTTCTCCTTTATTTCTCTATTTTTCTCCTCCTCTTTTACTTCTCTATTTTTCTCTTCCTTCCATATACTTCTCTTCCTCTTTTATTTACCTCACCTTATTTTTCTCCCCCTTCCTTCCATATTCTTCTTTTATTTCTCTATTTTCTCCTCCTCCTTCCTTTCTTCTTCATTCCCTCAGTTTCTTTCTCTTGGCCTGGTTTGCCTCATTCCTCTCCCTATGACGTTATCTCCTCTCCTTTGGGCTCCTCTTCTTTCTCTTTCCTCCCTCCTCCCAAAAGAACAAGAGAAAATGAGACTCACTCAAAGTCTGTGGCTTTGGTTATTCAGCCCCACTGAATGAAGCCACCTAGAAACTGAAATCTTTCTCTCCTTGAGAAGTTAGCCTCCATCTTCTCAGACTTGATGGCCTCAGTTTAGGAATGAATAATAGCTATTATATCCTCCAAGATATCCCAAAACTTAAGGGCCATTTCTAGATAGGATTCTTCTTACCTCTCTCAAATAAAACTTGAGAGCTAAAATCCAAAAGCACTCATTGGCTAAGAACAAAGATGTACATCAAATAAAAAATCAATTCAATTCAAATTTAGTTCCACTTTTGGTGGTGAGTCTGTTTTGTTTCAATCTTTTAAAGAATTTAGAGTATCCTTTCTTTTTATTAAAAACATGGTAGTCCATGGGTGCAGAATATCATATATTCTGTCAGTAGAAGTCACTGTATCAGATAGTTTTTCTTCAACTGTTTATCATTGTTCTTTTTAATTAGGGAGAGTATTATGATGAGATTATTGGGAGGTCATTATGAAGTAAGAGAAAAATAATAATTGATAGAATTTATATATTCCTTTAAGGTTTGCAAAGAGCCTCAAATATATTATCTAAATGTATAACAGGAGCTGACTCATTTAAAGAGGATTATTGTGCTGATGCAAATTCTCCTTGAAGGAGGGAAGGAAGAAAGGAAGGAGAGAAGGAGAGAAGGAAGGAGAAAGGAAGGAAGGAAGGAAGGAAGGAAGGAAGGAAGGAAGGAAGGAAGGAAAGAAGGAAAGGATGGAGAGAGGGATGGAAGGAGGGAGGGAAGGATGGATGGATTTATATACTGCCTACTATATGCCTTATGCTATGCCAAGCCTTTTTTAACAAATGTTATGTCAGTTGGCTTGTAGAGGTGGAAGTAGAGGGACCTTCCAAAGTAATAGGTGGCCAAGATCCAGGCCACTCTCTTGTGTTCTCTCTAAGTGGATCTCTATTCTTGGTTTGACCCCTTCATTGACAACATCCAGTGAATGACAAGGCCTTGGGAGAAGCCTTGGACCTTCTCCCTCCCCAGGATTAACATGTGACCCCTGGAGAATAAACCTTAATCTTTGCCTTGATGTTTGTTCTTCTGTTTTTAGATGAAGGATTCATGTGGATGTTCTGACCTTGTGTCAGGTGAGTGAGGCTCCATGATTCCATGCCAGGTTTTGCAGCTAGCCCAGCATCAATGCTTAGAGGAACAAGAAGTGACCTCTAAGAGTGACCTTCAATACTGAGTCCAGTAGTAACTAAGACAAGGACTCACCCAGCAGTCCAGACATGAACTTGGTGGGACCAACATTATACAGAAACTGGGCAAGGAGTGAAGCCACTCCTAGGTATAGGCATGAGTATGTCCAAGAAATATTGCAGGTTAATGTCTGCCCTTCTGTTATTGCTGTGTCTTTGAAGTAAAATCTCTTTGCAAAAGCTAATTGATATTAAGAAGCTAAACTGAACTGCGGCTCTAGTCACTATTAGCTAATAATGGGAGGAACATAGCTAATGGGGGCCTGAGTTAATAGCAGTAGAGCAGAGACACTCAAATCCCTCAGGGTACCTCTAGAACCCTGAAGGAGACATATATAGCATCCTGGAATAGTGAGCCGAAAACTACAAATGCATTGATAAAACATGAAAGTAATATTATATATATATATATGTACATATATATATATATATATCAGTCAAATTTGTTAGAATCAGATCTCTACATATTAAGAATTAAGGGGGAAATGTCTTGTTTCTTAGATCACTGAGAGATTACTATTTCAGTTTAGTTCAGTTTAGGATTCCATAAATAAGAGTAACTCATTCAGAGTTTTGGTTCACAGTTCAGTTCGAGTCCCTAGATGAAGATCAACAAAGCCCTGTAACCATCTCAGATCTTTTCTAGTGAGATTGGGGTGGTACAAACAATAAGAAAAATATGTCAGCACTGTCCTTAAAACTTCAGCAGAAAATTGAAGCAAGACACTTTGAGATTAGATACTAAACAAAATTAATCTGATTTTCAAAATGGGAAAGATGGATTTTTGATGCCATAAACTGGAAAGTTGGGCTATAATTACTGACAAAATTCCAGAACCTACTACTAAAAATATATAATTTGTGTATACTTAAAAAGGAAAGCAGTAATAAATAAAAGCATGGGTTCAAGAATAATTTATGCCAGACCAACATCAACACTTTTGTAAGATTCAATGAAATGTAATGCCATGCAATAAATGTTTTATTAAGCATCTATTCTATGCATAGCTCTTTGTTAGGTGCTGAGAAAGATGCAAATATTTGCTAAAGTGTGATCCCTCATGAAGATTATAGTCTAGTAAACCTTTTTTTGACAGAGTTGCCAGACTGGTAAATCAGGGAGTGGAGTAAATGTAGTGAACTTGTATTTCAGCAAGGTATTTAACAAGGCTTTCACAATCATCTTGTGGTCAAGATGAAAAGATGTGGATTGAATGACATTACAGTTAGGTGGATTTGTAAGTGGTTGAAAAACCAGATGCAAAGAGTAGTGATTAATGTCAACATAGAGGGAGGTATCTAGCCATAACATTCTGTCATAGGATCATGGATTTAGAGTTGGAAAAGGGCTCAAAGGTCATCTAGTCCAACCCTTTCATTTGTCAGATCATAAACTGTTCCCCAAGGAGGTAAACTGACATGAAGTGACTTGTCCTTAGAAGAAAGGAAGGAAGCAATTGCTTATTATGCACCTACTATGTGCCAGACACTGGGCTAAGTGATTTATGAATATCATCTAATTTGATTCCCACAACAGCCTAGAGTAGGGAACAGGACAATTATTATTCCTATTTTGTATTTGTGGAAGTCAAAGCAAACCAAGATTGAGTGACTTGCCCAGGGTCACACAGACGGGCTAGATTTGAACTCAGGTTAAAATCTAAGATTGGTCTTAGGGCACCAAGAAAAGGAAAAGGGGTACAGCCTAGTGTTAAATTCTTACACATTTTTATTGGTTCTGGAGAGAGAGGATGAGAGCACCTAGGCACAATTTGTTCACAAGCATTTACTAAGTTAAATAGTAGGAAGGCATAGTAAGAAGAGTACCACAAAACATTACTCTAAGCCTGGTGCACACTGCCTCACAAATATACACAACAAAGAGCATGGGCATGAACAGAGAATAATGTGGTATTTAGGCACACATATAAGGAAAGTGTGCAGCAAAGGAATCTCACAACTCCTGGGACTCAGGTCCTGGAAGTTTTTTTCTTCACGAAGTCTTATTTGCAACCCAACTCTGGACTGCCAGGGATAACTTATAGCTGACTCTCTTCTGTGCTGCCATGTGTCTATGTGTCTCATTCCTTAAAACTGTCTCTGTATCCAAGTCTGTTGGAAGTGTATATCTCTGTTCCCTGCTGGATGTGGTGCCTCCTACCGATTGAGTATATACATTTCAAAGAAACATGATTTCTGGGGAAAAGAGAGAGAAATGCTGTACTTCCCCCATGGGAGTGATTCCTTCTCAAAGATTGAGTTCCTTTTCTACTTCTAAATCTTGGTTCAAATCATCTGAACTTCTGAGGAACCTAGCTATTTAAATTCCTGAAAAGGAGTGTCTAATTTTTATTCATCCAATAAGTGTTCCCTTAAATTTCATGGAAGTATTTGCATTTCATAAAAAGACCACCTGGTGTCAACTGCTTGTTAATATATTAAGAACATGATTGTAGTGAATAGCAATTCTTCTTGAAGTCAGAAAGATCTATTTTCAAAATCAGCCTGAGCCTTACTAGTTTTGTGACCCTAGGTAAGACACTTTAAATCTTTTTTTGCCTCAGTTTCCTCATCTGTAAAAGAAAAATGTTGGCTTCTCAGATCTCTTCCAGGTTGAAATCTATTTTGCTATGACCCTGATACCTCTATTATTTACTCTGCTTTGTGTTCCAACTCAGCTTTGGTGCTGAGGTAGAATGGAACAAAAGAGAAACAAATAAATCCCCCTCAAATACACTAGTATTTACTTTGTGTGTGTGTGTGTATGTGTGTGTGTGTATACACTTAGTATAATATGCACACACATATATGTATAGCTACATATGTATGCATATGTTGTATATCTACATATACATTTACCTTTCCATATAAAATAGAGCTCCCTGATGGCAAAAATTGTTTCATTTTTGTTTTTGATATCTTAGTGAAATACGAACGCTGAGCAGTAAAATTATATATATATATATAGGATTTACTATGTGAAGGCACTAGGAACATAAAGAAAGAACACATCAGGGTCCCTGCTCTCAAGGAGTTCAAATTCTAATGGGGGAGAGGCAACTAAGTAGCAGAGTAGATAGAGTGCCAGGTTAGTAACTAGAGGACCTGAGTTCAAATTTTACCTCAGATGATTCCTCTCTAGGCGACCCTGGTCAAGTCATTTAACCCCAGTTGCCTAGCCCTTATGCCACTTCTGCCTTGGAAATAATACTTAGTATCAGTTATAAGATGGGAGGTTTTTTTTAATTAAAAAAAAGTTACCTACCTAGGAAGTAATAAGTTGGTAGAGCTGAAATTTGGTAGAAAGATGATCATGTTCTTTCTTTTGAATTAAGATTTTTTTCTTGTTTAAGAGCTAACATTTAGCTTTTTGTTTTTCTATTTCCTCTTCTTTTTCCTTCTTTATAGAAGGAAATTGAGTGAGTCAAGGTAGATGAGTACTCTTTCAACTCATAGGTTTCCAGTCCAGACAGAACTGGACTATTATGCTCTACAGTACTAAAGAAGAAAAACTGTGATCACTCAGTCTTTGAAGATGAGGTGAAAAGTCAATTCCTTGCTTTCTGCCTCAAATCCAAAGTGACCCTTGAAAATTCTGATTATCTGAAATCATAGTTCATTGGAAAGAGCACTAACTTGGAGTCACGGGATCTAAGCTCTGTCCCATACTATCTGTGTGATTTCGGGTAAGTCATTTGGCATCTCTGGGCTTTAGTTTTTTAATCTATAAAGTAGTAGTAGGAATGAATTAGATGGTCTCTATGCTCTCATCTAGATCTGGACTTGGGATCCTGAAGGAGAACACCAATTCTATGTCTTGGAACCCATATACATAAAGACTAGTTTATTCCCTGAACTGGATGACTTCCCCCAAACAAGAAAGACAAATATCCATGTTTCCATGTGCTCCAATATAGCTCTGATTCAGATCTGTCCAGTGATTGAGGCTTGAGGCTAGAACAAAATGAGAAGCTCATAGATCATGTCACTTTTGAACAAAAGAGGTTTACTCAGCATTAGAATGAAAGGGATATTCAGAAAAGATTCAGCATTGGCTCAGTTGGGCTCATTGTCCTTTCCTCCACATTTGACATAGTAGTTAACTTGGTCAGAGGAGTTTGGCGACCAGACTGGCAGTAAGTAGAAAATCAGTTACACGTGAGGGGCACTGGCCACCCCTTCACTGGTCTTTTATGCCTTAGATTTCCAAGAAGCTATGTCGACAGTTCAAGCTTTAGTCCCCTGGACCAATTAAATCTGGAGATTTGATTGCTTTTATGGAAAAATTAGCCCATGTGGCAGAGACCTTTGATTCTACTTCCTTGGATCCCACCTAGATTAGTAGGTGTTGCTCTTACCAAACCACATCACAAAACAGAGTTACTAAAGTCTGAGGTCCATATTGCCTCATCCTTGCTATTTTCACACAGGAATCAAAAGAAGCCTATTTCACAGTGCTAGAGAATCAGCTTTCCTTTTATAGAGAGCCTCCATTTGGAGCTGGAAGGAATTAGAGATTATATAAACCTCTTCCTTCATTTTAGAGATGAAGATACTGAGTCAAAGAGAAGGGAAATGACTTGTTCAAGGATATTCAGATAAAAGTGGCAAGAGTCCAGGATTCAGGTCCTCTGACTAGAGATCTGTTTTCTGCCTTTGAATGAACCAGAGTAAGCCCCAAACTAATACCAATAAAAATGCAAAAAAGTGAATGTTATCTTCTAGCCCCTGAGACAGACATCCATCACCCTCAGTAGTTATCTGGCTATATCTCATTATTGGTTCAAATGGAACCTGGAGTCTATTAAAACCCCTAGATCTTTTCCAGAGGAATTAGAGCCTGCCTAGCCATGCCCACCCTTTACTTATGAAGTTTTCTTTTTAACCCAAGTGTAAGACTTTACATTTTGCTCCAATATATTTTATCTGATTGGATTTAGGCTTATCCACAAACAATTACTAAGGATCTAACATAAATAAGCAACTATGCTAAGCAATGGAGATAAGGAGCTAACATTCCACTGGGGGAAAACAATATGTAAATAGATAAATCTATACATTGTGATTTTAGGAGGGAAAACGTGCCTAACTTAGGTGTTATGGGATATCTGTTAACCTTTTTAGGCTCTACTAGGATATCCCTTAATGTCCTACAGAAGAAACATATTAAATAGACTCAAAGCCTTAACCTCTGTCCAGAAATTTCAAATTTACCCTTAGCCTAGACAAGAGAGAAAATGGAACTCAGTAACTACAAGTGGTGACTGTTTGAAATGGATCACCAGATACGCCACTATTGTTCCTATCAGGAAATAAGGGCTGCTAGAGTGCCTTTGGTTTTTGTTTTCCTAGACTCCTATCCTCCCATCATCCCATTGGCAGGACAGGACACATGACTATGATGGACCACAAAAAGGCATGTCATTTGGCACTTCCTCATCCTTTCCCCTTACTGCAGCCAAACTTCTGATGCTAATGTAATAAGATAATAAATAAAAGATGTTTTTGTTTTAATGAGAAGCCTGCACTGTTTCCCCCAGCCTCACCCCTGGGCAGGGCTTGTCAAGAGCTTTGAATAAGAAGACTCCATGGAGCTGACTGAATCCTCTGAGTTTGGGAAATATGGTTGGGGCTAGGGAGGAAAAGTGGGGAGGGGGGAGGTTAAGTTCCTGCAGAAATAAAGATCAGAATCACAGTGTGAATAAGCCAAAATCAAGAATTAGACAGACAGAGTCATTTGCCAAAGGAGCCAAAGATAGGAGGTAGTGTCTGGAGCTGAAAGGGGGTCCAGACCAGGAACAGTAAATAATATCTAAGAAGGAGCTAGGGAGAGGTGAGGTCCAGAGTTCAGGCTACAAGGGTCCAGTACCAGGGAAGTAGTGAGGGGGGTCCAGTGAGTCATAGAATCATCTCAGTTCTCCAGACTCAGATGGTTTGTGGGCAGAGGCGTGCTCAGCCCAGAGTGCCTGGTCACACCCTCTTAGTTTCTTCTGAGGTCTCTTTCTCTTGAGAATTCCCACTACTGCTGCCTCATTGTTCTCCATGAGAATAGTCAGATCCACGAGATGTCAGACAAAGCCAACATACAGTGGTTGAACGGTCCCTTTTCAGAATTTCCTTTGAGTTTCTCATAGAGAGATGGAGAGGGACTGGGACACAATAGTTAGGACGAATGGTCTTTGCCCTAACCTTTCCTTCTGCTGCTCCGGAACCCTACCACTACCCTCTCATCATCATCATCATTATCATCATCATCATCATCATCATCATCATGGGACCTGTTGGTGTTGTTATAGAAAGAACAAACCAGAGTAAGGAGGGGAGGAGGGAGGAAGAAAAGGTGAAGAAAAAAAACAAAAAACGGAAGACAGTTTGAATTTGGAAAGGAAAGGGCTAGGAAATCCATATCCTCTATTTCAAAAAGGAGCCACTGATCCTGCTTCGAGAAACAAATAAAGTTCGTGTTTAGGCCCAGAAGCCCCCAGACAAAGAGATATATCAGCAAAGGAGGAAAAATGTAAAAAGGGGGTACGTGGCTATTCATTCACACAGATGTAGTTTCAACTCTAAGGCTTCCAAGAAAGCAGCTGTACACCAAATCCCTTCCGATGCTGCCTGTATCAGAGGCTTCTGTGTGATAATCCTCTTAATGGAATATTTAAGAAATCGGATATAAATCACCAGGCTTTTATCTCACTATAGAATACATCATATATGTTATATGATGTATTTTGTACACATGCACACACACTCTTGCATGTGTTTGGAGCCATTTTTTTTAAGTTTGGAGAGATCCCTTTTTTGTTATCTAAATTTTTTCAGGAGATATGGATTCACAGATGTAATTCTGAGTGATCCTAGAGAAAATAGATGGTTTTTGAGGCCTTCAAAATTAAAACGCGCATATATATATACACACCCCTCTGAAAACCTCTTTTGTCATTTGCAACCAATAAAAATGCCTATTGTTATGAAGAGCTCATAAATAATCTGATTTTGGCATATGCTTTCATACCAAACAGAAAATGAATAAATTAAATATGATTTACAGCCTTTTTCATTTTTATTAGCACTGCTCTAAAGAGTTTATGTAAGGGACGTGCCAAAGCAGTTATGCCAAATGTTTTAAGGCGTTGGTATTGATATTATATAAATTAAGGTGTTTTAATTTGCATGCTTTAATTAACTAAATACTGGCAGAAAAAGAAAACACAGGCAGTGCTGACTTATTGCCTCTATTAAACTGCTGACATCTCAGAAAAGATGCCTTGAGTAATCATAATCAATAGAGGGAAACATTTATTATTCATCATTGGATAAAAATGTTGGGTTTTTCTTCGTTTTCTGATGTTTATGATTCTGATATGTTTATAGTTTGGGGTCTAGTCTGTTCCAAGAAGGTCTGGATTCATGTCCCCCAGGGAGAACTTGACCAGGCAATTCAACTACTCTCAGTCTCCCTGATCCAGGAACAAGGCACGAGCCTCAGCTAAAAGGTAGATCCAAGAATGACACAGCCCAGCCCAGCCCAGCCCAACCTAACCCAGGTCTGCTATGGGAGTAACTCTTCAGTGCCAAGCACAAAAAGCGGTCTGGGCAGGGCAGAGGGTGCCATGGTTGCTTTCTGCTCATTGGCTCCACCCCTAGTTCTCATGGGCAAACCTACTGCCTTATCTTGACAGGAAATAGGCTTCCGTGACAACTTTCTGAAGTCTCCTTCCTGTGTCCCTTCCCTCTAGACCCCACTCCCTTTATCTACCTTTCTGCAATCTTTTATGTGTTGCATTCCCCATTGGAATAGAAACTCTTTGAAGGCAAACACTATCTGGTTTGCTTGTATTTCTATCTTCAACACTTAGTAAGCAATTAATAACACCTCTCTACCTACTTATCTACTTATAATCTATTTATCTATTATCTATCTATATTTCCCTCACATCTATCCATCCATCTTGTCCATCTGTCCATCCATCTATCTGTCTATCTGTCCCTCTCTCTTTCTCTCTCTGTTTATCTACTTACCTACCTATCTTGAACTACCAGTTTTATCCATTTAGCATGATTTTGCAGGAGCCCACAGAAGAGGGCCTGCCTCTCACAGAATCTTTGCCCTCTGTACCCACTGGAATCCAGGGGACGGCAAACTATGGTCTGTCTAGAACCAGAGAGAGAATGAGTCAAAGGCCTTTCAAGTCTAGGACTTCCCCTGAACTCAGTTACAACAAGGTTCCCAAATCAAGAGAAATTTTCTGTGAACAAGGAATTATGGTTCTGATGCTACCCCAAGAAGATCTGAATCAACTGAACCATCAGAATGAGTAGACAATACTCAAGATCTGAATCAACTGAACCATCAGAATGAGTAGACAATATTCTTTTTCTCTTCCCCCAAGTATAATTATTTATTTTGCCTCCTTGATCCTTTTTCCTCTTGTCTTTTACCTATTATTTCTCCTCCTTTCTTTTCTCCTTCATCATCAAAGTAAGCAGCTTGAAGAGGTCTCTTCTTCTGTTTATGCCTCCATGATCTTTATGGAGTGAAGGGAAAGAAGAAGTAAAGAAAGTCAGATGTCATTTCAGATCACTGGCACCAAAGAAGGTCTTTCCTTTTAGTCATATTGAAAGAAAAGGATTTTTTTTAAGATTAAAAATTTTTTCCATTGAATTAAAGGTAATTCAATGGAAAAAACAAATTCCCAAACCTCTTGTTTTAGGGTATAGTCTGTGCACAACATCCCCACCCATGTTTTCCAGCTGAATTTATTTATTATTATTTATTTATTCCAGAAAGAAAGATGAATTTCAACTTTTGGGGGGAAATACTGTTCTTCTTTGCCAGAACTCCACCAAAAAAAAACAAAAAATCACACTTCCTTGTCTTTTCCCATCTTGTAGCTCTGTCAGTTGTTTTAAAACATGTCTCCTGTCATAAATCAGATCATCTTTATGCATTCATCCTGCATTGGTGAGAAAATCATCCAGGATGGAGGGAGGACAGGGACCCAGAAGATGGAAAAAAAGGTTCTTATGTGAAAGGGAATTGGGACTAAAGAAAGAAAATCAGAAAAATCAGCTGCCCAAATCCAATGAGGAAAACTTGTTTTTTAAGGAGTATGGGGGGACAGAGCAAAGACTAAAAAAGAACAACCTAGTACAGTGAATAGAGTGCTGGGCCTGGGGTTAGGAAGACTCATCTTATTGAATTCAAATATGGCCTTAGATACTAGCTATGTGACCCTGGGCAATTCATCAATGTTTGCCTCAGTTTCCTCATATGGAAAATGAACTGGAGAAGAAAATGGAAAACTGCTCCAGGAACTTTGCCAAAAAAACTCTAAGTGGGGAATGCAAAGAGTCAAAAATGACCGAATAACAACAAAATTAGATTTCTAGAATCTCTAAGCTAGAAAAGGCCTCAAAGGTGACACAATCACAAAAACTCCAGGGGAGGATTAGAGGAGTGAATTCAAACCCACAGAAATATGAACAGGAACCCTATCTATCACACTCCTGACAAGTATAAGAGTCACTGCTTGAAGACCATGGGTAATGGACAGCTCAAAAACTTCCCTATTCCCAAGGTGGACTGTTCCATTTCTGGTCAGCTCTAGTTTTTAGGAAGTTTTCCCCTAACTGGAGTCAAAAATTGCCTCCCTAGTTCTGCCCTCTGGAGACACCAAGCAAAAGGAATCTAATGGCCCTTCCATAGGATGGGCTTTTCAAAATTTGAAGACAATTATCACACATTTTTCTAACCTATTCCCAAGTTTTCTCCAGGCCTCAATTCCAGTTCCTATATCATCCCATATGCCCTGCTCTCTTCCTTGGTGATTTCATCAATTCCCATGGGTTTGATTGTCAACTAGATACAAACATATCCTAAATCTCTATTTAATCCCTTTCCTGAATTCTGACCCCTCTATCATCTGTCAGCTGGACATTTCCACCTAAATATCCTATATGTGCCCTTAACTCAATCTTCTATCTTCCAAATCTGTCACTCCTTCAAATTCCCTCTTTTTTTGTAGAATATATCATTATTCTTCCAGTTCTCATTAGACAAGCCTCCACAGAGCTACCAAAATCATCTTTCTATGATATAGGTTTGATTATGTCACTTACTCAAAAACCTAATCAAAAACTTTCCATGGCTCTCTACTGCCTCTAGGATAAAATAAACATTCCTTAGTTTGGAATATAAGATCTTTCACAGACTGTTCTCAACCAACTTTTCCAGGCTTATTAAAAACATTTCCCCTTAGGAAAATATGTTCTTGCTAAACTGTTCCCTAAACACAACATGGTACCTCTTACCTATGTATATTCATTTAACCTCCTCCTCAATGCCTATGTAATCCCACCTCCAGGTCTACCTGCCCAGCTCACACTGGCACTGGCAGGTTGGGCTCCAAAGTGGCATGCACTATTATTTTCAGGATTCTGGCCATAACCTCTGGTTGCAAGCTAACTCCCAAGCCCCCACTGGTATGCTTCCCTTTAATAGCCAAAAGATTCCATTAATAAACAAAGATATAACTCACATAGCAGAGTAAAAACAGTTGTTACAAAGCATTTCCTTCCAAATTAGGACTCTCACACAGATATCCCCAGAGTCTATGGGAGGAAGAGTGAATAACAGTTTAAACACATCACTTGGCTGCTACTTACCTGGACTGGACAAGCCTCTCCACCATAAGGCGGCTCTCTAATAGAGATAGCAGGCTACTCTTCTGGACCGAGCTAGACAAGTGGACTTGCTTGTCCAGGCAGATCACTTTGACATTAAGCTCTTCTCAGAACATGGTATCTTTGATAAACATTTGATAAACAGGTTAGACTCTTTGAACTCATTCTTGGATCTGGATGATATTGTGCTCTCTTCATAGGGTCCTCTTTTCAGTTAGAGTGCTACAATGCTCTTTAAAGCAATTAATCTTATATTAGAATCAGCAGAAACTTCTAAACTCCTTCAAAGTCTCTGTTTTGAGATTTGTCACCTCTAGAAAGGAGGTGAAGAAGTCTACTCTCTACCAGTCTAGAGAATCCTTCCTTGTTCAAAAGCCCCTTCCTTTAGTAAGGCACTCTACCTTGTCTTAAGGTGGTCAGTCCCAATTCAGTCAATTACACTCCTATATCTTTGGGACAAAGGTACGAATATGTTCTAGAATTCAGTTCTTTGTCTCACTGGACTCTTCATATGCAACTGAGCTATTCAAGCCTCACCAGACTCTTTCTAGGATGGAGAATGTGTCTGTTTTACAACTGAAGATCTCCTTTAGGTATTAATGTATCTTTTAGGCCCTCTAAACCTCCAGCTTTTAAAAACCTATTTATTTTAATCTCTTATTTCATAGGAAAGTACAAATCATCTGATATCCTAAGAGCAATAAGAAAAGATCTCTATACAAGAGAAAAACAGAGTTTTTCAGACATGATGGGAGTTAGATTAAAAACCTCCAACTTTTTGCTAAAGATTCATGTGACCCACCTGAACTTCCTTTCCTGGCTTCTGGAGAGAGATTAGTTCGTGAAAGGCCTTCCCCTCTTGGAGGAGGCCACATGGGTGGCTTGAGCTGAGCACCAGAGCAATATTTAGTGTGATAGGCTAGGCATCTTCTCTACCCTCTTTTTGTATTTCTCTACTTTCACTCTTTCCACCTCTTTGTAAATAAAAGCTACTAAAAGTCATTTTGACTTGAGCTATAATATTTTAAATCAGCAACCATCATGTTATTTTAGAATTCTCACATATTTAGTCAAACTCTTAATATAATTCCTTATAATATTTTATAATTAGAATTAATTATAATAATTCTTATATCATATAATAATTATTAGACTAATTATTAATTACTTTAATAAAATGAATTGAGTTTAATTAAATTATTCATCATGAAATGGAAGTGATCCTGGGTTCCACAAGGCCATGCAGGTAGAGGAGGAATAGGTCCTAATGAGAAAGAAAAGATTCAAGTATAATCCCAACAGAAGACTATTCTTTTTCTGTTCTAGAAGCAGCCTCCCTAGGTGAGGACAGGCTTATCACCAGGAATTTAACCATAAGGTAATGATTTCTTTTGTCCACAGGAACTCACAAAGACCCTTTACTAAGGTCAGAGGGAAAAATTAAAGAATGACTGAAGTCATTTAGAAGTCATCTCAACCAACTCCTTTATTTTTCTACTATAATTTTATGATTAATTGTTATTATTATTTAATCACTAACATTTACATAGCATTTTAAGATTTGCAACATCCTTATAGATAACATTCTATATATAATGTGTGATGCATAATAATACCTGTTAACATGCACACAGCACCTTAAAATTTGCAAAAAAATTTCATTTATGTAGGTATCCTTTTATCTCTCTAAAAT
>NC_058131.1:171460994-171471792 GCF_016433145.1 Gracilinanus agilis | reverse complement strand
TGATTATTATTTTGTGGATTTTTGGTTGGGGGGGTATTGCTTTAATTTTTATGCTGCTTTTGAACC
This sequence comes from Gracilinanus agilis, assembly GCF_016433145.1. Taxonomy (NCBI): domain Eukaryota; kingdom Metazoa; phylum Chordata; class Mammalia; order Didelphimorphia; family Didelphidae; genus Gracilinanus; species Gracilinanus agilis. The sequence goes on along the minus strand of NC_058131.1, from coordinate 171,471,726 downwards.
TTTTATGTTCCTGTAATATGATGTCTTCTTCCATAATAAATGTTTGCTTAAATTGGTTTCAAGAAAGACAATTTCCCACTAGTCTAATTTCACACCAAGTCAAGATGAGTAACCCTCACCTCATCTTCCCTCGAATGATAATACCTAACTGATCTACTTACTCATACTTATGGGCATAATACATGGCCCATAGTAAGTACTCATTAAACTGTGAGCTCCTTGAGGGCAAGGACCAACTTTTACCTTTCTTTGTATCCCCAGTGCCAGCACAGTGGCTGGCAATAGGCACTTAATAAATGCTTATTAACTAACTGACTTCTCAATAAAAATGCTCTGTGAATTGAATGAATTCCCAAGGCAAGACAAGCAGGAATTACCAAGAAAGGGGTAACATGGTAACATGATATCAGTGCAAAGCTCAGTAGACTTGGATGTTAGGAAGCCTGGCTACACATTCCCATTTTGCTACCCACTAGCTTGGGTGGCTATGGTCAAGATGCTAAATCCCAGAAGTCTTAGTTTCTCCATCCATAAAATGTAAGGATTCTTAATTAGCTTACTTTGTAGGTTTGTTACTAGGAGATTGCTTAAATGTTATAAAAGAACTTTTATAGGTTGACTCAGATAATTGTCCATCTTCTCCTTAGGCCAAATAAAACAGGGAACGTGCCTCTGTTTTTGTTTTCCATTTCTAACCCTTGCTTTCTGTCTTAATAACAACTCTATGTCAGAAGAGCAAATGGGCTTAAGTGACTTGCCCAGGGAAATACAGATAGGAATTGTCTACGGCCAGATCTGAATCTACGTCCTCCTGACTCTAGGCCTGATGCTTTATCCATTGTGCCACTTACCTGCTCCTGCTTCTGTTGTTCTTCAAAGCAAGAACTCAATCTTCCATTACTTTTCTAATGCTCCAAAGCTGGCATTCAATAAGCATTGGCCTGCTGACTAGGCAGCTAAATTATCCTAATGGACAAATTTGACCTTGCCTTCCCGGTTACTGGCTATGTGACTTTGGGTAAGTCAGACTCCTTCTCTAGGTCTCAGTTCCCTCCATTTGTAAAATAAAGGGTCAGCCTGTGATCTCCAAGGCCCCTTCCAAATCCACCATTCTAAGTTCTAATGGCCCTTCTAGTCTCAGATGCTTCATGCTACTGACCATATATATATATATATATATATCTGCTAATTCTGTCTAGGGTGATTAAGGGGTGCTCTATGATTATTGTTCAGTCTGGGACAGGGGTCAGTCTGGGGATTTTCTTGAAGACAGGTTCTCAAGGACAATGGTTAATTTGGGATTTCAGAAAACAAAGTTGTCACTGGGTGGAACTCAGGAAGACCAGAATTCAATTCCTGCCTCAGATACCTTTTATGTTTCTCACCCTAGACAGGTCTTCAGCTTCAGTTTCTTTATATATAAAAAAAGGAAAATAATAGCATTTATTTTACAGGATCAATGTTATAGAGACCAAGTGAGATTTGTGTGTGTGTGTGTGTGTGTGTGTGTGTGTGTGTGTGTGTGTGTATACACACACAATAAGTAGCTTTGCAAATTTCTTCCTTTCAATTTTTTTTCAATGCTTAATTTCTGTCTCAGTAACAACTATAAGATGGAAGGGCAAGGGCTAGGCAAATGGAGTTAAGTGCCTTGCCTAAAATCACAGAGCTAGGAAGTGACTGATGTCAGATTTGAACCCAGGTCCTCCCTATTCCACATCTGGTTCTCTATCCACTATGCCACCTAGCTGCCCTGAACTTTGCAAATCTTAAAGCACTATACCAGTGGTTCCCAAACTTTTTTGGCCTACCAACCCCTTTCCAGAAAAAAATATTACTTAGCCCCCTGGAAATTAATTTTTTAAAAATTTTAATAGCAATTAATAGGAAAGATAAATGCACCTGTGGCCATCACCACTCTCCTGGATCACCACCCAGGGGTGGTGCCACTTTGGGAATCACTGCACTATATAAACACAAATGACTATTATTAAACAATGAAAAACACAAAATAACACTCAGTTTTGTGCAACCTTCATCTAATTCTGCACTGATGGTGGCAAAGTGTTAAAAAAAAAAAAAAGGAGGCAAAGAATGATATATAGGGAAGAATTGTTCAGGATCCAAGGGCTTAGATATGCTGCAATCTGCATCATTGGAGTGAATACTCCCATGAGTGGGTCAAAGATCCTTTTGAATATTTGAACATAAGGTCCCCTCTAGCTCTGACCTTGAATGAGTCTATAAACTATCCCTTGCACTAAATTAAAACCTTTTGGAAGCTGCATTTATTGTCAGGCCACTAGGGTCCTATTTAGGGTAACACATGTTCCAGTTTCAGCAAAGTGAATGGTAAATGCTGATTGTAATAATCATTTGGTAAAGTTTTCATTTACAAACTACTATGGCAGAATAGCCTGGTCCATAGGGGTTCTTAACTTGAGGTCTGTGAACTTTAAAAAAAAATTATTGTTTGGAACCGAACTTCAGTGTGATTTGGTTTATTTGAAATCCCAAGTGTTTTATTTCTGCACTTAAATATATTTTTCTGAGAAGGGGTCTATAGCCTTTACCAAACTGTCAAAGGGGTTCATAACATACGCACACAAAAAAAGTAAAGCACCCCTGGCCTTAGTGGAGAAAAACTGGCCTCAAAATCAGGAAGACTTTGACTCAAGTCCTACCCCTTCCACATATTGGCTGGTGACCCACAGCAAGTCGCCTAATCAATCTCTCAGTTCTCTAGACTTAAAGTCGTAGTTAATGAAGGGAATTTTCTCACCTGGGGGAGTGGTCCCCTATACCAATAAAATCAGAGGTCCAGTCCCTATCTCAAATATTTTAATTAGGTTTCTGGCCTCCATGCATATGTCTTTCCAGTTTCTATCCAACATTCTGGCTCACTCATTGATGGCAAAAAGCCCAGGGACCCTGAAGGGGAGCTATACTTATGCTTCTCCTAGATGTTATTTGATGGATCCAGGTGGCTTGCTTCATATTGAAAAGGAAACAGTCCATGCCCCTGACACTGCCGGAAAAAGCTCTGTGTGAAAATGAAGTATGACACTAGTTGTTTCTAACAACAATATCTAATAAATTTAAGTAGTGATAATAGTTTTAAAAACACACACACACAAAAAGTTTGTTGTTAAGAGCTAGAGTTCCTCTTTTGTCTTGTCTTCTTTCTGTCCATTACTCCCTTTTGTCCCTTCTCTATTTCTGTCTATTTCTATCTCCATCTCTTCTCTATCTCATTTTTCTCTATCTTCTCTCTCTCCCTTCCCCTCCCTCCCCTCCACCCTCCTAACCCCTGTTGGTCCCCAACTAATTCCCCATTAGTCAATCCTAATACACATCTGCTTGGATCCTAAAAGGATTTCTTGGCTCATCATCGAAACTGGGCTGGTAGCAATAATTGAGAGATCTTTCATCTTTTGCTATCTCCTAAGGTCTCCTCTCTTCCCAGCAGCTCCTTCTCCTACAGGGCTCCCATGAGGGTTAAGTCTTTTCTGCTTCAGATTTGATTATCTGTGGTATTCTTGGTCTGGCAGAGTAGGTCTTCCAAAGGCCAGGTGTACATTCTTCTGAGTTTCAGTCCTATTTGGGGTTTTGGAAGGTAATAATGGTGGGCACATGAAAAAGCAGAGGAGCATGGTCTATGCACAGCTATTCAACACTTAGGGGCACAGAATATCTCACTTTGGGTTTCTTTCCTTCACCTTCAGGCCTCAGTATACACATTGATGGGGCAGTGACTCTGGCAGGCCAGTACAAGAGGAAAATAATAGCTAGTACTTTATGAAAACAAAACAAAACAAAACAAAAAAAAAAACACAACACCCCGGAGCCATTCCCTAGTCTTTTTCATAGGAACTACTGCCTTGCTGTGTCTCCTTCATCTTGTAAAACTGATTTTTAAAAACCAGTATAGACCTTTGCAATTATTGTTATTAAATTTGATCTTTTCTCATCTGATAGTTTTAGGCTGTCAAAATCTTTTTGCATCTTAATCCTGTCTTGAAACTTAGTACTGATTTCTCCCAGCTTCATGACATGTCATCCAAAAAAAATTGTTCATTAATTATTTTCAATTATCATGCATCTCTTTTTTCCGTCCCACGCCCCTTCCCACCCCCTCCCCCCAGTAGAAAAGAAAAAGAAAACCCTTGTAACAAATATCCATTGTCAAGCAAAACGAATTCCCATATTGGCCATGTCCAAAAATGTGTATCTCATTCTGCCTATTTAGTGAATTACTTCTGTTAGGAGTTGGGTAGCATTCGTCATCGGTTGTCTGGAATCATCATTACTTGTTCAGAGTTCTTAAGTTTTTCAAAACTGTTTATTTTCACAACATTGTTATGGTGCAAATTGATCTAATTCTCATCCACAAATGTGATATCTTATCTTGCGTGCAAATCACTGATTTTGTGTCTGGGGACCCAGGTCCAAATCCCAGTTCCGCCATTTACTGCATGGGTGGCTCTGATCAAGTCTGGGCTTCAGTTCCTCAGAATCTGTAAGAAGGATTAGATTGATGACTAAGATGCCTTCCAATTTTAAATCTATGATCCAATCAATGTGGTCTAGCAAAACTTGGGGACTGCTCCTACCCCTCTTCCTTAAAACTATCTTTTTATGACTTTTTTCCCCCTTTAAGAATGTTCTTGAGATACATTCTAACCTAATTTCTTTTGTATAAGAATGTTGGGGATGGGACAAGTATAACATTAGTTGTTTCTAACAATGATAGCTAATAAATTTTAATATTGTCCCCCGTAGGGATGATCCTGGTTACCAGATGCTCTGCCTCTAAGACAAGGTTTAATAACCCTCAATCCTGATACATACATGTTTTATAGCACAGTATATCTAGAATGTGTTGGTTTACCTTCCCTCTCTACCGCCTGTCTTCTTGTTTGGGCTCATTAGCTCCCATAGGTTCACTTATTATCGCTATTAGAGATATATGCTCTACCCTAGACTTTCTCCTAACCTCCACAGCACTGTCTAATGAAGGTTTCTGTCCAGATTTCTCATAGATATTTCAAACTCAACATGTCAACACTGCCCCACCTCCAAACTTCCCTCTTTCTACTGAAGCTACCCAGATTGCCAACTTCAGGGTCAGCCCTGACTCCACTCTCCCTCACCCTCTATATTCAATCAATTGCCAATTTTTTTTGCCTTTTCCTCTATGCCTCAACTTATGTTTGTCCTTTTATCTCGACTCACACTTCCTTTCTTTTCTTTTTTAATCTTTACCAAGTATGGGATCCAAGGCAGAAGAGCAGTAAGGGCTAGATAATTGGGTTTGTGACTAGGATCACAAGTGTCTGAGACCAAATTTGAAACCAGGACCTCCCATCTCTAGGACTGGTTCTCTTATCTATCTGAGCCTTCTAGCTGCCCCTCAGACTCTCATAACTTCTTGCCTGAATTACTGTAATAGTTTCCTAATTAATTTCCATGATTCCAATCTCTTTCCCCTTCCAATCCAATGAAAATATAAACTTCTGTTCAAGATAGCTTTCTATTGCCTTGAATATGAAAAACACCCTTTAGAGTGGTATTTAAAGCCCTTCCTAGAATGCCTTCAGCAGCAGCCTACTTTGTAGCTCCCTGAACTTGCTGCTCCATCTCCTGTCTCCTTGCCTTTGCCTATGCTGTTTTCTGTGGCCCAAAATACACTCCCTCCACACCTCTGTCTTGGAATCCTTAACTTCCTTCAAGGCTCAGTTCAAGTGTAATCTCCTACCTGGAGCCTTTCCTCATCTCTTTATTTGTGTTTTCTCTTCTCCAAATAGGGTGACCCAGTGGGACAAAATTCTGGGCTTAGGGACTGAGATTGTTATTGTTCAGTCATTTTTGTCATGTCTGACTATTTGTTACCCCATTTGGGATTTTCTTGGCAAAAGTACTAGAGTAGAGTTTGCCATTTGTTTCTCCAGCTCATTTTTCAGATGAGAAAACAGAAGCAAATAAGGTTGAGACTTGCCCAGCATCATACAGCTAGCAAGTATGTGAGATCAAATTTGAACTCAGATCTTCCTTGAATCCAGGCCTGGTACTATTCACTGCACCACCTATATGCCCCCTTAGAGACATAGGACCTGTGTTCAAATCCTGTCTTTTCTCTTTTCTACCTGTGTGACCTAAAGCAAGTCACTTAACTTCTCTGGAATTCAGTTATACCATCTGTAAAATAAAAGATTTAGAGTAGATGGCCTTCAAAGACCCTTATGGCTTTGTATCTATTATCCAAGTTGTATCCTTTATTAGGATATAAGCTACTGTATTCCCCACTGTTTCTTAATATATCTTTAATATCCATTGAATTGAATTTCACTTAATACAAATAATTTTTATAACAATGTAAGAGAAAGTCTCCTAATGCTGATGACATTAAAAAATTATGTCATCCAACTTCAACTGAACCAAAGCAGTCCTTTTATTCCTCCCTGATTCCTTATAAAAAAAATTCCAAATCTCTTCTCCCCTCAATACCCCTCCATTCTTCCTCCTCTCCCCCTTCTCTTACTTGAGGACCTTGTTTCTTTCTTTTATTGAAAAATATTCAAAGTGAGTTCTCTCTTCTCCTCCTCATCTCAATAACCCTTGATCTCATATCTCACTCTTCTTTTAGTTTCTCCCAATCTTTGACATAGAGGAAAGTCTTCTAACTCCAGTCCCTTTGTATGATATTTGATCCCATCACCTCCAATCTTTTCCAGCAGATTGCATCCTTGATTAACCCAACCCTCCTCTCACTTAAAGCTAACAACTTCCTATTAGCCAATTCCCTCCTTGATAGTACCTTCATACATGCCCTTAAGCTATTCTCTATCTCTTCTCACTTTCTCAGCCAAAAAAAAAAAAGTTGTCTACATTTGCAGTCCCCGATTCTTTACCCTTCACTCACTCTTCAACCATATGCAATCTGACTTTTGACCTCATTATTCAACTGAAACTTCTCTCTCAATGTTATCAATGATCACTTAATGGCTAAATGTCCTGGTCTTTTTCTATCTTTCTCAACCTACCTGCTTTGTTTGACATTGCTGGCCATTGGATACAAATCCTATTTGGATTTGTATGTCCTGGTTTCTTCTCCATCTCCTTTGCTGGCTCCACAATCCATATCAGGTCCTTTATATGTTTCCCAAAGTTCTGTCCAGGAACTTCTTTTTTATTTGTCTACTCTCCCTTAGGAACATCATCAGGTCACATGGATTTAACTATCACCTCTACCCAGATCACTCTTGAAACTATATATACAATTCCAGTCTTCTCTGAGCTTGGATCCCACATCATCAACTGTCTATTGAACTTTTTTTTTTAATTTAAATATTTTATTTTTTAGAAAAAATTTCCATGGTTACATGATTCTTGTTTTTACTTTTCCCTTCACCACCACCCCCATATCCAATGCACATTTCCACTGGTTTTAACGTGTGTGATCATCTATTGAACATTTTAAAAACTGAATGATTCAAAGACATCTTAAATTCCACAGATCTAAAGCTCAATTCTTTATCTTTTCCTATAAACCCTCCTTTCTTCCCAACTTTCCTTTCTCTCAAAGGCACCACAAATCTTCCAGTGTCTCAGATTATATTACCCTCAATTTGCTATGCCCTCCCATTCCACATACCCAAACAATTGACAAATCTTTCCTTTTCTACCTTTACAATATCTCAGGCTCACCTCTTACAGGTCAAATTTAGGTCTTTATCATCTCTTACCTAGATTATTGAAGCAGTCCCTTAATTGGTCTTCAAGCCTCAAGCCTCTCCCCACTTCACTCCCCCAGATTTCTGGCAAAATAACTTTCCTTAAGTGTAGATCTGATTAAAGGACTATCTTACTAAACCAATTACAGTGATTTCCTTTTGCCTATGTTCTTATTGTTGTTGAGTCATTTTCTGACTTGGTGACCTCCTGTGGAGTTTTTTTTTTGTTGTTTTGTTTTTTGGCAGGGATACTGAAGTGGTTTGTCATTTCCTTCTCCAGCCCATTTTCCAGATGAGGAAACAGAGGCAAGCAAGGTCAAATGACTTGCCCAGGACCACACAGCTGGTAAATGACTGAGGCTGGATTTGAACTCAAGTTTTCCTGGCTGCAGGCCCAGCAATCACACTGCACCACCTCACTCCTATTGCCCTATAGGATCAAGCATAAACTCCTTTAATTAGCTTTAAAACCTTGCCTCAAACTACCCTTCCAGTCTCATTGGACATGATTGTTACTCCCACATTCTTAGATCCAGCCAAACTGGCTATCTCTCTTGCCTGTGCTTTTGCAATAACCATTCTCCATGCCTGGAATGCAGACCTACCTTTTCCTCTGCTTCATAAAATAATTCTTTTCCTTTAAGATGCAGCTCAAGCACCATCTTCTGCATGAAGTCTTTTCTGAGCCCCCTCAACTGCTAATGCTCTACCTTCCAAAGTACTTTTTATTTAACTACTCTATGTGTGTGTATGTATTTACAGTATGTAGATTTTTTTTAAACCCTCACCTTCTGCCTTAGAATCTGTTGGTTCTAAGACAGAGAAATGGTAAGAACTAGACTATTGGGGTTATACAGGGTCACACGGCTAGGAAGTTTCTGAGGCCACATTTGAACCCAGGACCTTTCATCTCTAGGCTTGGCTCTTTATCCACTGAGCCAACTACCTGCCCCTCATATATTGATATTTACAAATTCAAATATATTTATGCTGTACATTTTATACAAGTTCTCCCCAAAGTCCAAATACAAATACACTAAGACTTTGGGGACAGCCTGTGCATTTATCTTCCTTCTTCAGAATAAAAGCTCATTTCAATTAGCGATTGTTTCATTCTTTTGTTCTTGTGTCTCAGTGCCTATAAGTATTAAATAGATGATTGACTGATTGAAAAATATTTCCTTCAGATTAAATTACTCCCTTACAAGGCTTCTTCCCTATTGTTTTATATCTTGAACTAAATGATATTTATTAGATATTCTTTAAGGTTCTTCCCATCTCCAAAATTCTATAATTTCAGATTTATATCTTGGTTTTTTAGGCTAGATGGATGTAAGCCAAGACCTAGAGAACAGTGCATTTTAGGTTGGCATGGTGGCCCTCACGGAATATAGACAAGTGGCAGGTCTGAAAAAAATGGAGTGACTGATAGTAGCTGGGAGTGTAGTCCTGGAGGCAAGGATGTGTTGGAACCTCACCTCCAATGGCTCAAAAGGGCCAAAAAGAGACATTTCTGAGCCTGAAGTTTAGAGGGGTGATCCTAAGAACTGTATCTAGGCAAGAATTCTATATTTCTGCTATATCTTTCTTCTCTAATTACTTACAATCAAAACACCTCAACCAAACAAAAAAAAACAAAACAAAACAAACAAACAAAAAAAACTAAAGCCTTGATTTAGAGAAACAATGTATACCGGGCTAGGTTCTGAAGGTGTCAAAAAAAACAAAAACTAATGGGGTTTCTTTTTGCTGTAGATGACCCTGACGAATGCTATCTGCACAATAGGAAAGCATTTCTCCATCTTAGTGATGTTACCAGCTTGTCTACGGGACACATAGAGGATCATAAATCTAGAAGGAACCTCCAGCCGCCTCAACAATCTACAGATGAGGTAACTGGGTTCCAGAAAAGTTATGGAGGCCTAGATTAAGTGATTTGTCCGTGGTCTTAAAGTATGAGAGGGAGATTTGAGCTCAGATCCTCTGAGTCCAGAGCCCCGTCTTTCCATTACCTTTCAAAATTTCCATTCTTTTCATATGCCTCCTTCCTATAAGAAGGCACATGCATACAGGCATACATCCCGGGAGAGAGTGTTCAGATACATACGGATATCTATGTATATGCATTTAAGTCTCTGTAACTCTGTAGAAGGGGAGGAGGGAGTAGGAAGCAGGGGGTGCCCGGCCCCAGTAGTTGAGAAGCCTTTTGCTGGGATTCGGGTCTCACCAGTGATTGGAACTCCATAAGCAGCAGCAAACAGCCACCAGGCGTGGTAGTGAGGGAAAGAATTTTCTGCCTCTAGAGAGGACATGAAAGGAAACACGAAACACTTCAAATATCCGAGTAATAAATCAGCATTCGCTCACAGAGCACCAGGCAGGCCGGGGCAAGGGAGAACGAGGTAGGAGAGCGTTACCCACGGGTAGAAGTCTCGGCTGGGCAGGAGAGGTAATGCCGCGGCGATGACATCACCCCAGAGTGGTTCCTCTCCCTAACTTGCCTGCTTGGGACCTGACAGATCATTAGACCGTACTTCTAGCTGACCGCTCGGCTCCACCCGCCCGGGGCCAGGAGGTGCCTCAGAGTCCTGGGCGAAGAGCTCTCCCCTCCGCTGCCAAGAGAGCTAACACTCCCGGGTCGGCTTAGAGCGAAGACGTGAACACCGAAACGCTACCCCAGGGAGGGCACCGGGACCCTCTCCCGCTGACTCGGAGCTTTCTGGAAGCAGCATCAGTGAGACGTTGGGGACCAACTACTACGTCCACCCCAACTCTGGGAGCTGCTACACCCCCCAGCACAGCACTTCTTTTGGTCCTCGGGATACCCCCACGGTGGAAAGAGGGGAAGGGGTGAGATCCCAGAGAGAGAAAGAGAAGGGCAGTAGAAACCCGTTTTGCTCCGGATTCCTGAAGGCGTCCAAGTGATTACAGGGATCCCCGAAGCGAGGGACGCCCAGTGGGGAGAGGATAGGTGGAGGGCTGGGGAGTGGGGGGGGGGG